>NW_026728106.1:300000-490000 GCF_030684315.1 Stegostoma tigrinum
TTTCACGCAGTCACTGCATCACATTTCACTCAGTCACTGCATTGTATTTTACTCAGTCACTGCATCCCAATTCACTCAATCACTGCATCTCCTTCACCACAGTCACTGCATCCCATTTCCATCACTCACTGTTTCCCTTATCTCACAGACGCTGCATTCAATTTCCCACACTCACTGCATCCCATTTCCCATCGTCACAGCATCTCCTTTCCCTCAGTCTCTGCATCTCATTTCAATCAGTGATTGCATCCTACTTCCCAAAAATAATGCATCCCATTTCGCTCAGTCACTGCATCTCAATTCAATCAGTCACTGCATCCCATTTCCCTCAGTCACTGCATCCCATTTTCCTAAGTCACTGCATCGCACTTCCCTCAGTCAGTGCATCCCATTTCACTCAGTGACTGCATCACAGTTCACACAGTGACTGAATCACAGTTCACTCAGTGACTGAATCACAGTACACTCAGTGAGTGCATCATATTTCACTCAGTGACGGAATCACCTTTCACTCAGTGAGTGAATCACATTTCACTGAGTCACTGCATCACATTTCACTCAGTCACTGCATCCCAATTCACTCCATCACTGCATCTCCCTCACCTCAGTCACCGCATCCCATTTCGATCAGTCACTGCATCCCATTTCCACCAGTTACTGCATCCCATTTCACTCAGCCACTCCATCCCATTTCACTAAGACAGTGCATCCCATTTCTCTCAGCCACTGTATCCCATTTCCCTCAGTCACTGTACTCCAAGCCGGCTCGGGCACTGCATCCCTATTAACTCAGTCACTGCATCCCATTTCACTCAGTCACTGCATCCCATTTCACTCAGTCACTGCATCCCATTTCACTCTGTCACTGCTTCTCATTTCCGTCAGTTACTGCATCATATTTCCATCAAACAAGGCATCTCATTTCACTCAGTCACTGCATCGCATTTCACTCTGTCAGTGCTTCCCATTTCACTTAGTCACTGCATCCCATTTCCGTCAGTCACTGCATCCCATTTCCCTCAGTCACTCCTTCCCAGTACCTCAGTCACTGCATCCTATTTCCCTCAATTACTGCATCACATTGCACTCAGGCACTGTATCCCATTTCCCTCAGTCACTGCACCCCAAGCCCGCTCGGGCACTGCATCACTATTCACTCAGTCACTGCATCCCATGTGCCACAGTAACTGCATCACATTTCCATCAGTCACTACATCTCATTTCACTAATTCACTACATCTCATTTCACTAATTCACTGCATCCCATTTCACGCAGTCACTGCATCCCATTTCCCTCGGTCACAGCATCTCATTTCACTCGGTCACTGCATCCCATTTCCCTCAGTCATTGCATCCCAATTCTCTCAGTCACTGCATCCCATGTCCGTGTGACAGTGCATCCCATGTCCGTGTGTCACTGCATCCCATGTCCCTCAGTCACTGCATCACATATCCCTCAGACACTGCATCACATGTCCCTCAGACACTGCATCTCATTTCCCTCAGTCACTGCATCCCATTTCCCTCAGTCACTGCATCCCATGTCCCTCAGTCACTGCATCCCATGTCCCTCAGTCACTGCATCCCATTTCCCTCAGTCACTGCATCCCATTTTCCTCAGTCACTGCATCCCATTTCTCTCAGTCACTGCATCGCATTTCCCTCAGGTCACTGCGTCCCATTTCACTCAGTCACTGCATCCCATTTCCCTCAGTCACTGCGTCCCATTTCACTCAGTGATGCGTCCAATTTCAGTCAGTGACCGCAACAAATTTCGCTCAGAGACTGCATCCCATTTCACTCAGAGACTGCATCCCATTTCACTCAGAGACTGCATCCCATTTCACTCAGAGACTGCATCGCATTTCACGCAGTCACTGCATCCCATTTCACTCAGTCACTGCATCTCCTTCAACACAGTTGCTGCATCCCATTTCCATCAGTCACTGTTTCCCGTATCTCACACACGCTGCATTCAATTTCCCACACTCAGTGCATCCCATTTCCCATCGTCACACCATCTCCTTGCCCTCAGTCTCATCATCTCATTTCACTCAGTGATTGCATCCTTCTTCCCACAAATACTGCATCCCATTTCACTCAGTCACTGCATCACATTTCCCTCAGCCACTGCATCACATTTCACTCAGTGACTGCATCACAGTTCACTCAGTGGCTGCATCACAGTTCACTCAGTGACTGAATCACAGTACACTCAGTGAGTGCATCATATTTCACTCAGTGACGGAATCACATTTCACTCAGTGACTGAATCACATTTCACTGAGTCGCTGCATCCCATTTCCCACCGTCACAGCATCTCCTTTCCCACAGTCTCTGCATTTCATTTCAATCAGTGATTGCATCCTCCTTCCCAAAAATAGCGCATCCCATTTTGCTCAGTCACTGCATCTCATTTCACTCGGTCACTGCATCCCATTTCCATTAGTCACTGCATCCCATTTCCCTCAGTCACTGCATCCCATGTCCCTCAGTCACTGCATCCCATGTCCCTCAGTCACTGCATCTCATTTCACTCGGTCACTGCATCCCATTTCCCTAAGTCACTGCCTCCCATTTCCCTCAGTCACTGCATCTCATTTCCGTCAGTTACTGCATCATACTTCCATCAAACAATGCATCTCATTTCACTCAGTCACTGCAGCTCATGTCACTCTGTCACTGCATCCAATTTCCATCAGTCAGTGCATCTCATTTCACTCATTCACTGCATCGCATTTCACTCAGTCACTGTATTCCAAGCTGGCTCGGGCACTGCATCCCTATTAACTCAGTCACTGCATCGCATTTCACTCAGTCACTGCATCGCTTTTCACTCTGTCACTGCATCTCATTTCCGTCAGTTACTGCATCATATTTCCATCAAACAAGGCATCTCATTTCACTCAGTCACCGCATCGCATTTCACTCTGTCAGTGCTTCGCATTTCACTCTGTCAGTGCTTCCCATTTCACTTAGTCACTGCATCCCATTTCCGTCAGTCACTGCATCCCATTTCCCTCAGTCACTCCTTCCCAGTACCTCAGTCACTGCATCCTATTTCCCTCAATTACTGCATCACATTGCACTCAGGCACTGTATCCCATTTCCCTCAGTCTCTGCACCCCAAGCCCGCTCGGGCACTGCATCACTATTCACTCAGTCACTGCATCCCATGTCCCACAGTAACTGCATCACATTTCCATCAGTCACTACATCTCATTTCACTAATTCACTACATCTCATTTCACTAATTCACTGCATCCCATTTCACGCAGTCACTGCATCCGATTTCCCTCAGTCACAGCATCCCAATTCTCTCAGTCACTGCATCCCATGTCCGTGTGACACTGCATCCCATGTCCGTGTGTCACTGTATCCCATTTCCCTCAGTCACTGCATCCCATGTCCCTCAGTCACGGCATCCCATGTCCCTCAGTCACGGCATCCCATTTCACTCTGTCACTGCATCTCATTTCCGTCAGTTACTGCATCATATTTCCATCAAACAAGGTATCTCATTTCACTGAGTCACGGCATCACATTTCACTCAGTCAGTGCTTCCCATGTCACTCAGTCACTGCATCCCATTTCCCTCAGTCACTGCGTCCCATTTCACTCAGTGATGCGTCCAATTTCAGTCAGTGACTGCAACACATTTCGCTCAGAGACTGCATCCCATTTCACTCAGTGACTGCAACACATTTCGCTCAGAGACTGCATCCCATTTCACTCAGAGACTGCATCCCATTTCACTCAGTCACTGCATCCCATTTCACTCAGTGACTGCAACACGTTTCGCTCAGAGACTGCATCCCATTTCACTCAGAGACTGCATCCCATTTCACTCAGTCACTGCATCCCATGTCCCTCAGTCACTGCATCCCATTTTACTCAATCACTGCATCCCATTTCACTCAGTCACTGTATCCCATTTCCCTCAGTCACTGCATCTCCTTCACCACAGTCACTGCATCCCATTTCACGCAGTCACTGCATCACATTTCACTCAGTCACTGCATTGTATTTTACTCAGTCACTGCATCCCAATTCACTCAATCACTGCATCTCCTTCACCATAGTCACTGCATCCCATTTCCATCACTCACTGTTTCCCTTATCTCACAGGCGCTGCATTCAATTTCCCACACTCACTGCATCCCATTTTCCATCGTCACAGCATCTCCTTTCCCTCAGTCTCTGCATCTCATTTCAATCAGTGATTGCATCCTACTTCCCAAAAATAGTGCATCCCATTTCGCTCAGTCACTGCATCTCATTTCACTCAGTCACTGCATCCCATTTCCCTCAGTCACTGCATCCCATTTTCCTCAGTCACTGCATCGCACTTCCCTCAGTCAGTGCATCCCATTTCACTCAGTCACTGCAAACCATTTCACTCAGTCACTGCCACCCATTTCACTCAGTCACTGCATCCCATTTCCGTCAGTCACTCCATCCCATTTCCCTCAGTCGCAGCATTCCATTTCCCACAGACACTGCATTTCCTTTCCTTAAGTCACTGCATCCCATTTCACTCAGTCACTGCACCCCAAGCCCGCTCGGGCACTGCATCCCGATTAACTCAGTCAATCCTTCCCAGTACCTCAGTCACTGTATCGCATTTCACTCAGTCACTGCATCTCATTTCACTCAGTCACTGCATCCCATTTCACTCAGCCACTGCATCACATTTCACTCAGTCACTGCATCACATTTCACTCAGTCTCTGCATCCCAATTCACTCCATCACTGCATCTCCCTCACCTCAGTCACCGCATCCCATTTCCCTCAGTCACTGCATCCCATGACCCTCAGTCACTGCATCCCATGTCCCTCAGTCACTGCATCTCATTTCACTCAGCCATTGCATCCCATTTCACTCAGTGACTGCATCACAGTTCACTCAGTGACTGCATCACAGTTCACTCAGTGACTGAATCACAGTACACTCAGTGAGTGCATCATATTTCACTCAGTGACGGAATCACATTTCACTCAGTGACTGAATCACATTTCACTGAGTCACTGCATCCCATTTCGCTCAGTCATTGCATCTCATTTCACTCGGTCACTGCATCCCATTTCCCTCAGTCACTGCATCCCATTTCCCTCAGTCACTGCATCTCATTTCCGTCAGTTACTGCATCATACTTCCATCAAACAATGCATCTCATTTCACTCAGTCATTGCAGCTCATGTCACTCTGTCACTGCATCCAATTTCCACCAGTCAGTGCATCTCATTTCACTCATTCACTGCATCGCATTTCACTCAGTCACTGCATCGCATTTCACTCAGTCACTTCATCCCATTTCACACAGTCACTTCATCCCATTTCACACAGTCACTTCATCCCATTTCACACAGTCACTTCATCCCATTTCACTCAGTCACTGCATCCCATTTCCATCTGTCACTGCATCCCATTTCACTCAGTGATGCATCCCATTTCACGCAGTCACTGCACCGCATTTCACGCAGTCACTGCACCACATTTCACGCAGACACTGCATCCCATTTCACTCAATCACTGCATCTCCTTCACCACAGTCACTGCATCCCATTTTCATCACTCACTGTTCCCCGTATCTCACAGACGCTGCTTTCAATTTCCCACACTCACTGCATACCATTTCCCATAGTCACAGCATCTCCTTTCCCTCAGTCTCTGCATCGCATTTCACTCAGTGATTGCATCCTACTTCCCAAAAATACTGAATCCCTTTTCCCTCAGTCAGTGCATCTCATTTCACTCAGTCCCTGCATCCCATTCAACTCAGTGATGCATCACATTTCACTCAGAGACAGCAACAGATTTCACTCAGTCACTGCATCTCATTTCACTCAGTCACTGCATCTCATTTCATTCAACCACTGCATCCCATTTCACTCAGTAACTGCATCACAGTTCACTCAGTGAATGAATCACAGTACACTCAGTGAGTTCATCATATTTCACTCAGTGACGGAATCACATTTCACTCAGTGACTAAATCACATTACACTCAGTCACTGCGTCCCATTTCACGTCGTCACTGCATCCCATTTCACGCAGTCACTGCATCGCATTTCACGCAGTCACTGCATCGCATTTCACGCAGTCACTGCATCACATTTCACTCAGCCGCTGCATCACATTTCACTCAGTCACTGCATCCCCTTCACCACATTCGATGCATCCCTTTCCATCAGTCACTGTTTTCGTATCTCACAGACAGTGAATTCTAAGCTTCTCATTTCACTCAGTCACTGCATCCCATGTCGCTCTGTCACTGCATCCAATTTCCATCAGTCAGTGCATCTCATTTCACTCAGTCACTGCATCGAATTTCACTCAGTCACTCCTTCCCAGTACCTCAGTCACTGCATCCCATGTCCCACAGTAACTGCATCACATTTCCATCAGTCACTACATCTCATTTCACTAATTCACTACATTTCATTTCACTAATTCACTGCATCCCATTTCACGCAGTCACTGCATCCCATTTCCCTCAGTCACTGCATCACATTTCATTCAGTCACTGCACCTCATGTCACTCTGTCACTGCATCCAATTTCCATCAGTCACTGCATCCCATTTCACTCAGTGATCCATCCCAATTCACTCAGTGACTGAATCACATTTCACTCAGTCACTGCATCGCATTTCACGCAGTCACTGCATCCCATTTCACTCAGTCACTGCATCCCATTTCACTCAGTCACTACATCTCCTTCAACACAGTTAATGCATCCCATTTCCATCAGTCACTGTTTCCCGTATCTCACACACGCTGCATTCAATTTCCCACACTCAGTGCATCCCATTTCCCATAGTCACAGCATCTCCTTGCCCTCAGTCTCATCATCTCATTTCACTCAGTGATTGCATCCTTCTTCCCACAAATACTGCACCCCATTTCCCTCAGTCACTGCATCCCATTTCCGTCAGTCACTGCATCCCATTTCCCTCAGTCACTGCATCACATTTCATTCAGTCACTGCACCTCATGTCACTCTGTCACTGCATCCAATTTCCATCAGTCACTGCATCCCATTTCACTCAGTGATCCATCCCAATTCACTCAGTGACTGAATCACATTTCACTCAGTCACTGCATCGCATTTCACGCAGTCACTGCATCGCACTTCCCTCAGTCAGTGCATCCCATTTCACTCAGTCACTGCAAACCATTTCACTCAGTCACTGCCACCCATTTCACTCAGTCACTGCATCCCATTTCCGTCAGTCACTCCATCCCATTTCCCTCAGTCGCAGCATTCCATTTCCCACAGACACTGCATTTCCTTTCCTTAAGTCACTGCATCCCATTTCACTCAGTCACTGCACCCCAAGCCCGCTCGGGCACTGCATCCCGATTAACTCAGTCAATCCTTCCCAGTACCTCAGTCACTGTATCGCATTTCACTCAGTCACTGCATCTCATTTCACTCAGTCACTGCATCCCATTTCACTCAGCCACTGCATCACATTTCACTCAGTCACTGCATCACATTTCACTCAGTCTCTGCATCCCAATTCACTCCATCACTGCATCTCCTTCACCTCAGTCACCGCATCCCATTTCCCTCAGTCACTGCATCCCATGACCCTCAGTCACTGCATCCCATGTCCCTCAGTCACTGCATCTCATTTCACTCAGCCATTGCATCCCATTTCACTCAGTGACTGCATCACAGTTCACTCAGTGACTGCATCACAGTTCACTCAGTGACTGAATCACAGTACACTCAGTGAGTGCATCATATTTCACTCAGTGACGGAATCACATTTCACTCAGTGACTGAATCACATTTCACTGAGTCACTGCATCCCATTTCGCTCAGTCATTGCATCTCATTTCACTCGGTCACTGCATCCCATTTCCCTCAGTCACTGCATCCCATTTCCCTCAGTCACTGCATCTCATTTCCGTCAGTTACTGCATCATACTTCCATCAAACAATGCATCTCATTTCACTCAGTCATTGCAGCTCATGTCACTCTGTCACTGCATCCAATTTCCACCAGTCAGTGCATCTCATTTCACTCAGTCACTGCATCGCATTTCACTCAGTCACTTCATCCCATTTCACACAGTCACTTCATCCCATTTCACACAGTCACTTCATCCCATTTCACACAGTCACTTCATCCCATTTCACACAGTCACTTCATCCCATTTCACACAGTCACTTCATCCCATTTCACTCAGTCACTGCATCCCATTTCCATCTGTCACTGCATCCCATTTCACTCAGTGATGCATCCCATTTCACGCAGTCACTGCACCGCATTTCACGCAGTCACTGCACCACATTTCACGCAGACACTGCATCCCATTTCACTCAATCACTGCATCTCCTTCACCACAGTCACTGCATCCCATTTTCATCACTCACTGTTCCCCGTATCTCACAGACGCTGCTTTCAATTTCCCACACTCACTGCATACCATTTCCCATAGTCACAGCATCTCCTTTCCCTCAGTCTCTGCATCGCATTTCACTCAGTGATTGCATCCTACTTCCCAAAAATACTGAATCCCTTTTCCCTCAGTCAGTGCATCTCATTTCACTCAGTCCCTGCATCCCATTCAACTCAGTGATGCATCACATTTCACTCAGAGACAGCAACAGATTTCACTCAGTCACTGCATCTCATTTCACTCAGTCACTGCATCTCATTTCATTCAACCACTGCATCCCATTTCACTCAGTAACTGCATCACAGTTCACTCAGTGAATGAATCACAGTACACTCAGTGAGTTCATCATATTTCACTCAGTGACGGAATCACATTTCACTCAGTGACTAAATCACATTACACTCAGTCACTGCGTCCCATTTCACGTCGTCACTGCATCCCATTTCACGCAGTCACTGCATCGCATTTCACGCAGTCACTGCATCGCATTTCACGCAGTCACTGCATCACATTTCACTCAGCCGCTGCATCACATTTCACTCAGTCACTGCATCCCCTTCACCACATTCGATGCATCCCTTTCCATCAGTCACTGTTTTCGTATCTCACAGACAGTGAATTCTAAGCTTCTCATTTCACTCAGTCACTGCATCCCATGTCGCTCTGTCACTGCATCCAATTTCCATCAGTCAGTGCATCTCATTTCACTCAGTCACTGCATCGAATTTCACTCAGTCACTCCTTCCCAGTACCTCAGTCACTGCATCCCATGTCCCACAGTAACTGCATCACATTTCCATCAGTCACTACATCTCATTTCACTAATTCACTACATTTCATTTCACTAATTCACTGCATCCCATTTCACGCAGTCACTGCATCCCATTTCCCTCAGTCACTGCATCACATTTCATTCAGTCACTGCACCTCATGTCACTCTGTCACTGCATCCAATTTCCATCAGTCACTGCATCCCATTTCACTCAGTGATCCATCCCAATTCACTCAGTGACTGAATCACATTTCACTCAGTCACTGCATCACATTTCTCGCAGTCACTGCATCCCATTTCACTCAGTCACTGCATCCCATTTCACTCAGTCACTACATCTCCTTCAACACAGTTAATGCATCCCATTTCCATCAGTCACTGTTTCCCGTATCTCACACACGCTGCATTCAATTTCCCACACTCAGTGCATCCCATTTCCCATAGTCACAGCATCTCCTTGCCCTCAGTCTCATCATCTCATTTCACTCAGTGATTGCATCCTTCTTCCCACAAATACTGCACCCCATTTCCCTCAGTCACTGCATCCCATTTCCGTCAGTCACTGCATCCCATTTCCCTCAGTCACTGCATCACATTTCATTCAGTCACTGCACCTCATGTCACTCTGTCACTGCATCCAATTTCCATCAGTCACTGCATCCCATTTCACTCAGTGATCCATCCCAATTCACTCAGTGACTGAATCACATTTCACTCAGTCACTGCATCGCATTTCACGCAGTCACTGCATCCCATTTCACTCAGTCACTGCATCCCATTTCACTCAGTCACTACATCTCCTTCAACACAGTTAATGCATCCCATTTCCATCAGTCACTGTTTCCCGTATCTCACACACGCTGCATTCAATTTCCCACACTCAGTGCATCCCATTTCCCATAGTCACAGCATCTCCTTGCCCTCAGTCTCATCATCGCATTTCACTCAGTGATTGCATCCTCCTTCCTACAAATACTGCATCCCATGTCCCTCAGTCACTGCATCCCATGTCCGTGTGTCACTGCATCCCATGCCTCTCAGTCACTGCATCTCATGTCCCTCAATCACTGCATCTCATGTCCCTCAATCACTGCATCTCATGTCCCTCAATCACTGCATCTCATGTCCTTCAGTCACTGCATCCCATTTCACTCAGTCAGTGCGTCCCTTTTCGGTCAGGGACTGTATCCCATTTCCCTCAGTCACTGCACCCCAAGCCCGCTCGGGCACTGATTCCCTATTAACTCAGTCACTCCTTCCCAGTACCTCTGTCACTGCAGCTCATGTCACTCTGTCACTGCATCACATTTCCATCAGACAGTGCATCTCCTTTCACTCAGTCACTGCATCCCATTTCCCTCAGTCACTACATCTCCTTCAACACAGTTAATGCATCCCATTTCCATCAGTCACTGTTTCCCGTATCTCACACACGCTGCATTCAATTTCCCACACTCAGTGCATCCCATTTCCCATAGTCACAGCATCTCCTTGCCCTCAGTCTCATCATCTCATTTCACTCAGTGATTGCATCCTTCTTCCCACAAATACTGCACCCCATTTCCCTCAGTCACTGCATCCCATTTCCGTCAGTCACTGCAGCTCATTTCACTCAGTCAGTGCATCTCATTTCACTCAGTCACTGCATCCGATTTCCCTCAGTCACTGCATCCCATTTCCCTCAGTCACTGCATCCCATTTCCCTCAGTCACTGCATCCCATGTCCGTGTGTCACTGCATCTCATGTCCCTCAATCACTGCATCTCATGTCCTTCAGTCACTGCATCCCATTTCACTCAGTCAGTGCGTCCCTTTTCGGTCAGGGACTGTATCCCATTTCCCTCAGTCACTGCACCCCAAGCCCGCTCGGGCACTGATTCCCTATTAACTCAGTCACTCCTTCCCAGTACCTCTGTCACTGCAGCTCATGTCACTCTGTCACTGCATCACATTTCCATCAGACAGTGCATCTCGTTTCACTCAGTCACTGCATCCCATTTCCATCAGTCACGGCATCCCATTTCCCTCAGTCACTGCATCCCATGTCCCTCAGTCACTGCTTCCCATGTCCCTCAGTCACTGCTTCGCATTTCACTCAGTCACTGCATCCCATTTCACTCAGTGACTGTATCCCATTTCCCTCAGTCACTGCATCTCCTTCACCACAGTCACTGCATCACATTTCACGCAGTCAATGCATCACATTTCACTCAGTCACTGCATTGTATTTTACTCAGTCACTGCGTCCCATTTCCCTCAGTCACTGCATCTCATTTCACTCAGTCACTGCATCCCATTTCACTCAGTCACTGCATCCCATTTCACTCAGTCACTGCATCCCATTTCACTCTGCCACTTCATCCTATTTCACTCAGTGACTGAATCACAGTTCACTCAGTGACTGAATCACAGTACACTCAGTGAGTGCATCATATTTCACACAGTGACGGAATCACAATTCACTCAGTGAGTGAATCACATTTCACTGAGTCACTGCATCCCATTTCACGCAGTCACTGCATCCCATGTCCCTCAGTCACTGCATCCCATTTCACTCAGTCACTGCTTCTCATTTCACTCAGTCACTGCTTCTCATTTCACTCAGACACTGCATCTCATTTCACTCAGTCACTGCATCCCA
Source organism: Stegostoma tigrinum (assembly GCF_030684315.1). Classification (NCBI taxonomy): domain Eukaryota; kingdom Metazoa; phylum Chordata; class Chondrichthyes; order Orectolobiformes; family Stegostomatidae; genus Stegostoma; species Stegostoma tigrinum. Next base: position 311,828 of record NW_026728106.1, read on the forward strand.
TTTCACTCTGCCACTTCATCCTATTTCACTCAGTGACTGAATCACAGTACACTCAGTGAGTGCATCATATTTCACACAGTGACGGAATCACAATTCACTCAGTGACAGAATCACATTTCACTGAGTCATTGCGTCCCATTTCACGCAGTCACTGCATCCCATTTCACGCAGTCACTGCATCGCATTTCACGCAGTCACTGCATCGCATTTCACGCAGTCACTGCATCGCATTTCACGCAGTCACTGCATCGCATTTCACGCAGTCACTGCATCGCATTTCACGCAGTCAATGCATCCCATTTCACTCAGTCACTGCATCACATGTCACTCAGTCACTGCATCACATTTCAGTCAGTCACTGCATCCCAATTCACTCCATCACTGCATCTCCTTCACCACAGTCACAGCATCCCATTTCCATCAGTCACTGGTTCCCGTATCACACAGACGCTGCATTCAATTTCCGACACTCACTGTATCCCATTGCCCATAGACACAGCATCTCCTTTCCCACAGTCTCTGCATCTCATTTCAATCAGTGATTGCATCCTACTTCCCAAAAATAGTGCATCCCATTTCGCTCAGTCACTGCATCTCATTTCACTCAGTCACTGCATCCCATTTCCCGCAGTCACTCCATCCCATTTCCCTCAGTCGCAGCATCCCATTTCCCACAGACACTGCATTTCCTTTCCTTAAACCACTGCATCCCATTTCACTCAGTCACTGCACCCCAAGCCCGCTCGGGCACTGCATCCCGATTAACTCAGTCTCTCCTTCCCAGTACCTCAGTCACTGCATCTCATTTCACTCAGTCACTGCATCTCATTTCACTCAGTCACTGCATCCCATTTCACTCAGCTACTGCTTCCTATTTCACTCAATGACTGCATCACAGTTCACTCAGTGACTGAATCACAGTTCACTCAGTGACTGAATCACAGTTCACTCAGTGACTGAATCACAGTACACTCAGTGACTGAATCACAGTACACTCAGTGACTGAATCACAGTACACTCAGTGACTGAATCACAGTACACTCAGTGAGTGCATCATATTTCACTCAGTGACGGAATCACCTGTCACTCAGTGACTGAATCACATTTCACTGAGTCACTGCGTCCCATTTCACGCAGTCACTGCATCACATTTCACGCAGTCAGTGCATCCCATTTTACTCAGTCACTGCATCCCATTTCACTCAGTCACTGCATCACATTTCACTCAGTCACTGCATCACATTTCACTCAGTCACTGCATCACATTTCACTCAGTCACTGTATCCCAATTCACTCCATCACTGCATCTCCTTCACCACAGTCACAGCATCCCATTTCCATCAGTCACTGTTTCCCGTATCTCACAGATGATGAATTCAATTTCACCGACTCACTGCATCCCATTTCCCTGAGTCACTGCATCCCATTTCCCTCAGTCACTGCATCACATTTCCTTCAGACACTGCAGCTCATGTCACTCTGTCACTGCATCCAATTTCCATCAGTCACTGCATCCCGTTTCACCCAGTCACAGCATTCCATTGCACTCAGGGATGCATCCCATTTCAAGCAGTCACTGCATCCCATTTCACTCTGCCACTTCATCCTATTTCACTCAGTGACTGAATCACAGTTCACTCAGTGACTGAATCACAGTACACTCAGTGAGTGCATCATATTTCACACAGTGACGGAATCACAATTCACTCAGTGAGTGAATCACATTTCACTGAGTCACTGCATCCCATTTCACGCAGTCACTGCATCCCATGTCCCTCAGTCACTGCATCCCATTTCACTCAGTCACTGCTTCTCATTTCACTCAGACACTGCATCTCATTTCACACAGTCACTGCATCCCATTTCACTCTGCCACTTCATCCGATTTCACTCAGTGACTGAATCACAGTTCACTCAGTGACTGAATCACAGTGCACTCAGTGAGTGCATCATATTTCACACAGTGACGGAATCACAATTCACTCAGTGACAGAATCACATTTCACTGAGTCATTGCGTCCCATTTCACGCAGTCACTGCATCCCATTTCACGCAGTCACTGCATCGCATTTCACGCAGTCACTGCATCCCATTTCACGCAGTCACTGCAACCCAATTCCATCAGTCACTGCATCCCATGTCCGTGTGTCACTGCATCCCAAGTCCGTGTGTCACTGCATCCCATGTCCCTCAGTCACTGCATCCCGTGTCCCTCAGTCACTGCATCCCGTGTCCCTCAGTCACTGCATCCCATGTCCCTCAGTCACTGCATCCCATGTCCCTCAGTCACTGTTTCTCATTTCACTCAGACACTGCATCTCATTTCAATCAGTCACTGCATCCCATTTCACTCTGCCACTTCATCCTATTTCACTCAGTGACTGAATCACAGTTCACTCAGTGAATGAATCACAGTTCACTCAGTGACTGAATCACAGTGCACTCAGTGACTGAATCACAGTACACTCAGTGAGTGCATCATATTTCACTCAGTGACGGAATCACCTTTCACTCAGTGAGTGAATCACATTTCACTGAGTCACTGCATCCCATTTCACGCAGTCACTGCATCCCATTTCACGCAGTCACTGCATCGCATTTCACGCAGTCACTGCATCGCATTTCACGCAGTCACTGCATCCCATTTCACTCAGTCACTGCATCACATGTCACTCAGTCACTGCATCACATTTCAGTCAGTCACTGCATCCCAATTCACTCCATCACTGCATCTCCTTCACCACAGTCACAGCATCCCATTTCCATCAGTCACTGGTTCCCGTATCTCACAGACGCTGCATTCAATTTCCGACACACACTGTATCCCATTGCCCATAGACACAGTATCTCCTTTCCCACAGTCTCTGCATCTCATTTCAATCAGTGATTGCATCCTCCTTCCCAAAAATAGTGCATCTCATTTCACTCGGGCACTGCATCCCATTTCCCTCGGTCACAGCATCCCACTTCCCTCAGTCACTGCATCCCATTTCACTCAGCCACTGCATCCCATTTCACTCAGCCACTGCATCCCATTTCACTCAGCCACTGCATCCCATTTCACTCAGCCACTGCATCCCATTTCACTCAGCCACTGCATCCCATTTCACTCAGTCACTGCATCCCATTTCACTCAGTCACTGCATCCCATTTCACTCAGTCACTGCATCCCATTTCACTCAGCCACTGCATCCTATTTCACTCAGTGACTGCATCACAGTTCACTCAGTGACTGAATCACAGTTCACTCAGTGACTGAATCACAGTACACTCAGTGAGTGCATCATATTTCACTCAGTGACGGAATCACCTTTCACTCAGTGAGTGAATCACATTTCACTGAGTCACTGCGTCCCATTTCACGCAGTCACTGCATCCCATTTCATGCAGTCACTGCATCCCATTGCACTCAGTCACTGCATCCCACTTTCCTCAGTCACTGCATCCCATTTCACTCAGTCACTGCATCCCATTTCACTCAGTCACTGCACCCCATTTCGCTCAGTCACTGCATCTCATTTCACTCGGGCACTGCATCCCATTTCCCTCAGTTCCTGCATCCCATTTCACTCAGTCACTGCATCCCACTTTCCTCAGTCACTGCATCCCATTTCACTCAGTCACTGCAACCCATTTCACTGAGTCACTGCAACCCATTTCACGCAGTCACTGCAACCCAATTCCATCAGTCACTGCATCCCATGTCCGTGTGTCACTGCATCCCAAGTCCGTGTGTCACTGCATCCCATGTCCCTCAGTCACTGCATCCCGTGTCCCTCAGTCACTGCATCCCGTGTCCCTCAGTCACTGCATCCCATGTCCCTCAGTCACTGCATCCCATGTCCCTCAGTCACTGTTTCTCATTTCACTCAGACACTGCATCTCATTTCAATCAGTCACTGCATCCCATTTCACTCTGCCACTTCATCCTATTTCACTCAGTGACTGAATCACAGTTCACTCAGTGAATGAATCACAGTTCACTCAGTGACTGAATCACAGTGCACTCAGTGACTGAATCACAGTACACTCAGTGAGTGCATCATATTTCACTCAGTGACGGAATCACCTTTCACTCAGTGAGTGAATCACATTTCACTGAGTCACTGCGTCCCATTTCACGCAGTCACTGCATCCCATTTCACGCAGTCACTGCATCGCATTTCACGCAGTCACTGCATCGCATTTCACGCAGTCACTGCATCCCATTTCACTCAGTCACTGCATCACATGTCACTCAGTCACTGCATCACATTTCAGTCAGTCACTGCATCCCAATTCACTCCATCACTGCATCTCCTTCACCACAGTCACAGCATCCCATTTCCATCAGTCACTGGTTCCCGTATCTCACAGACGCTGTATTCAATTTCCGACACACACTGTATCCCATTGCCCATAGACACAGTATCTCCTTTCCCACAGTCTCTGCATCTCATTTCAATCAGTGATTGCATCCTACTTCCCAAAAATAGTGCATCTCATTTCACTCGGGCACTGCATCCCATTTCCCTCGGTCACAGCATCCCACTTCCCTCAGTCACTGCATCCCATTTCACTCAGCCACTGCATCCCATTTCACTCAGCCACTGCATCCCATTTCACTCAGCCACTGCATCCCATTTCACTCAGCCACTGCATCCCATTTCACTCAGCCACTGCATCCCATTTCACTCAGTCACTGCATCCCATTTCACTCAGCCACTGCATCCTATTTCACTCAGTGACTGCATCACAGTTCACTCAGTGACTGAATCACAGTTCACTCAGTGACTGAATCACAGTACACTCAGTGAGTGCATCATATTTCACTCAGTGACGGAATCACCTTTCACTCAGTGAGTGAATCACATTTCACTGAGTCACTGCGTCCCATTTCACGCAGTCACTGCATCCCATTTCACGCAGTCACTGCATCCCATTGCACTCAGTCACTGCATCCCACTTTCCTCAGTCACTGCATCCCATTTCACTCAGTCACTGCATCCCATTTCACTCAGTCACTGCATCCCATTTCCGTCAGTCACTCCATCCCATTTCCCTCAGTCGCAGCATCCCATTTCCCACAGACACTGCATTTCCTTTCCTTAAACCACTGCATCCCATTTCACTCAGTCACTGTACCCCAAGCCCGCTCGGGCACTGCATCCCTCTTAACTCAGTCACTCCTTCCCAGTACCTCAGTCACTGCATCTCATTTCACTCAGTCACTGCATCTCATTTCACTCAGTCACTGCATCCCATTTCACTCAGTCACTGCATCCCATTTCACTCAGTCACTGCATCCCATTTCACTCAGCCACTGCATCCTATTTCACTCAGTGACTGCATCACAGTTCACTCAGTGACTGAATCACAGTTCACTCAGTGACTGAATCACAGTACACCCAGTGACTGAATCACAGTACACTCAGTGACTGAATCACAGTACACTCAGTGACTGAATCACTGTACACTCAGTGACTGAATCACTGTACACTCAGTGAGTGCATCATATTTCACTCAGTGACGGAATCACCCGTCACTCAGTGACTGAAACACATTTCACTGAGTCACTGCGTCCCATTTCACGCAGTCACTGCGTCCCATTTCACGCAGTCACTGCGTCCCATTTCACGCAGTCACTGCATCCCATTTCACGCAGTCACTGCATCCCATTTTACTCAGTCACTGCATCCCATTTCACTCAGTCACTCCATCACATTTCACTCAGTCACTGCATCCCATTTCACTCAGTCACTGTATCCCATTTCACTCAGTCACTGCATCTCCTTCACCACAGTCACTGTATCACATTTCACTCAGTCTCTGCATCACATTTCACTCAGTCACTGCATCACATTTCACTCAGTCACTGCATCTCCTTCACCACAGTCACAGCATCCCATTTCCATCAGTCACTGTTTCCCGTATCTCACAGATGATGAGTTCAATTTTACCGACTCACTGCATCCCATTTCCCTGAGTCACTGCATCCCATTTCCCTCAGTCACTGCGTCACATTTCCTTCACACACTGCAGCTCATGTCACTCTGTCACTGCATCCAATTTCCATCAGTCACTGCATCCCGTTTCACCCAGTCACTGCATTCCATTGCACTCAGTGATGCATCCCATTTCAAGCAGTCACTGCATCCCATTTCATGCAGTCACTGCATCGCATTTCACGCAGTCACTGCATCCCAATTCCATCAGTCACTGCATCCCATGTTCGTGTGTCACTGCATCCCATGTCCTTGTGTCACTACATCCCATGTCCCTCAGTCACTGCATCCCATGTCCCTCAGTCACTGCATCCCATGTCCCTCAGTCACTGCATCCCATGTCCCTCAGTCACTGCATCCCATTTCACTCAGTCACTGCTTCTCATTTCACTCAGACACTGCATCTCATTTCACTCAGACACTGCATCTCATTTCACTCAGTCACTGCATCCCATTTCACTCTGCCACTTCATCCTATTTCACTCAGTGACTGCATCACAGTTCACTCAGTGACTGAATCACAGTTCACTCAGTGACTGAATCACAGTACACCCAGTGACTGAATCACAGTACACTCAGTGACTGAATCACAGTACACTCAGTGACTGAATCACTGTACACTCAGTGACTGAATCACTGTACACTCAGTGAGTGCATCATATTTCACTCAGTGACGGAATCACCCGTCACTCAGTGACTGAATCACATTTCACTGAGTCACTGCGTCCCATTTCACGCAGTCACTGCGTCCCATTTCACGCAGTCACTGCGTCCCATTTCACGCAGTCACTGCATCCCATTTCACGCAGTCACTGCATCCCATTTTACTCAGTCACTGCATCCCATTTCACTCAGTCACTCCATCACATTTCACTCAGTCACTGCATCCCATTTCACTCAGTCACTGTATCCCATTTCACTCAGTCACTGCATCTCCTTCACCACAGTCACTGTATCACATTTCACTCAGTCTCTGCATCACATTTCACTCAGTCACTGCATCACATTTCACTCAGTCACTGCATCTCCTTCACCACAGTCACAGCATCCCATTTCCATCAGTCACTGTTTCCCGTATCTCACAGATGATGAGTTCAATTTTACCGACTCACTGCATCCCATTTCCCTGAGTCACTGCATCCCATTTCCCTCAGTCACTGCGTCACATTTCCTTCACACACTGCAGCTCATGTCACTCTGTCACTGCATCCAATTTCCATCAGTCACTGCATCCCGTTTCACCCAGTCACTGCATTCCATTGCACTCAGTGATGCATCCCATTTCAAGCAGTCACTGCATCCCATTTCATGCAGTCACTGCATCGCATTTCACGCAGTCACTGCATCCCAATTCCATCAGTCACTGCATCCCATGTTCGTGTGTCACTGCATCCCATGTCCTTGTGTCACTACATCCCATGTCCCTCAGTCACTGCATCCCATGTCCCTCAGTCACTGCATCCCATGTCCCTCAGTCACTGCATCCCATGTCCCTCAGTCACTGCATCCCATTTCACTCAGTCACTGCTTCTCATTTCACTCAGACACTGCATCTCATTTCACTCAGACACTGCATCTCATTTCACTCAGTCACTGCATCCCATTTCACTCTGCCACTTCATCCTATTTCACTCAGTGACTGCATCACAGTTCACTCAGTGACTGAATCACAGTTCACTCAGTGACTGAATCACAGTTCACTCAGTGACTGAATCACAGTTCACTCAGTGACTGAATCACAGTTCACTCAGTGACTGAATCACAGTACACTCAGTGACTGAATCACAGTACACTCAGTGAGTGCATCATATTTCACACAGTGACGGAATCACAATTCACTCAGTGACAGAATCACATTTCACTGAGTCACTGCGTCCCATTTCACGCAGTCACTGCATCCCATTTCACGCAGTCACTGCATCGCATTTCACGCAGTCACTGCATCGCATTTCACGCAGTCACTGCATCACATTTCACGCAGTCACTGCATCACATTTCACGCAGTCACTGCATCGCATTTCACGCAGTCACTGCATCACATTTCACGCAGTCACTGCATCCCATTTCACTCATTCACTGCATCACATGTCACTCAGTCACTGCATCACATTTCAGTCAGTCACTGCATCCCAATTCACTCCATCACTGCATCTCCTTCACCACAGTCACAGCATCCCATTTCCATCAGTCACTGGTTCCCCTATCTCACAGACGCTGCATTCAATTTCCGACACTCACTGTATCCCATTTCCCATAGACACAGCATCTCCTTTCCCACAGTCTCTGCATCTCATTTCAATCAGTGATTGCATCCTACTTCCCAAAAATACTGCATCCCATTTCGCTCAGTCACTGCATCTCATTTCACTCGGGCACTGCATCCCATTTCCCTCAGTTCCTGCATCCCATTTCACTCAGTCACTGCATCCCAATTCCTCAGTCACTGCAACCCATTTCACTGAGTCACTGCAACCCATTTCACTCAGTCACTGCATCCCATTTCCCTCAGTCACTGCATCACATTTCAATCAGGCACTGCATCTCATTTCACTCAGTCAGTGCACCTCATGTCACTCTGTCACTGCATCCAATTTCCATCAGTCACTGCATCCCATTTCACTCAGTGACGCATCCCATTTCACTCAGTGACTGCATCCCAATTCACTCAGTGACTGAATCACATTTCACTGAGTCACTGCATCCCATTTCACTCAGTCACTGCATCCCATTTCACTCAGTCACTGCATCTCCTTCAACACAGTTACTGCATCCCATTTCCATCAGTCACTGTTTCCCGTATCTCACACACAATGCATTCAATTTCCCACACTCAGTGCATCCCATATCCCTCCGTCACTGCATCTCCTTCACCACAGTCACTGCATCGCACTTCCCGCAGTCACTGCATCACATTTCACGCAGTCACTGCGTTGTATTTTACTCAGTCACTGCATCCCATTTCACTCAATCACTGCATCTCCTTCACCATAGTCACTGCATCCCATTTCCATCAGTCAGTGTTTCCCTTATCTCACAGACGCTGTCTTCAATTTCCCACACTCACTGCATCCCATTTCCCATCGTCACAGCATCTCCTTTCCCTCAGTCTCTGCATCTCATTTCAATCAGTGATTGCATCCTACTTCCCAAAAATAGTGCATCCCATTTCGCTCAGTCACTGCATCTCATTTCACTCAGTCACTGCATCCCATTTCCCTCAGTCACTGCATCGCACTTCCCTCTGTCAGTGCATCCGATTTCACTCAGTCACTGCAACCCATTTCACTCAGTCACTGCATCCCATTTCACTCAGTCACTGCATCCCATTTCCGTCAGTCACTGCATCCCATTTCCCTCAGTCGCAGCATTCCATTTCCCACAGACACTGCATTTCCTTTCCTTAAGTCACTGCATCCCATTTCACTCAGTCACTGCACCCCAAGCCCGCTCGGGCACTGCATCCCTATTAACTCAGTCACTCCTTCCCAGTACCTCAGTCACTGCATCGCATTTCAGTCAGTCACTGCATCTCATTTCACACAGTCACTGCATCCCATTTCACTCAGCCACTGCATCCCATTTCACTCAGTGACTGCATCACAGTTCACACAGTGACTGAATCACAGTTCACTCAGTGACTGAATCACAGTACACTCAGTGAGTGCATCATATTTCACTCAGTGACAGAATCACCTTTCACTCAGTGAGTGAATCACATTTCACTGAGTCACTGCGTCCCATTTCACGCAGTCACTGCGTCCCATTTCACGCAGTCACTGCGTCCCATTTCACGCAGTCACTGCGTCCCATTTCACGCAGTCACTGCGTCCCATTTCACGCAGTCACTGCATCCCATTTCACGCAGTCACTGCATCCCATTTCACGCAGTCACTGCATCCCATTTCACGCAGTCACTGCATCCCATTTCACGCAGTCACTGCATCCCATTGCACTGAGTCACTGCATCCCATTACACTCAGTCACTGCATCTCCCTCACCTCAGTCACCGCATCCCATTTCGATCAGTCACTGCATCCCATTTCCACCAGTTACTGCATCCCATTTCACTCAGCCACTGCATCCCATTTCACTAAGACAGTGCATCCCATTTCTCTCAGCCACTGTATCCCATTTCCCTCAGTCACTGTACTCCAAGCCGGATCGGGCACTGTATCCCAATTCACTCAGTCACTGCATCGCTTTTCACTCAGTCACTGCATCTCATTTCCGTCAGTTACTGCGTCCCATTTCACTCAGTGATGCGTCCAATTTCACTCAGTGGCTCCAACACATTTCACTCAGAGACTGCATCCCATTTCATTCAGTCACTGCATCCCATTTCACTCAGTCACTGCATCCCATTTCACTCAGTCACGGCATCACATTTCTCTCAGTCACTGCATCACATTTCTCTCAGTCACTGCATCACATTTCACTCAGTCACTGCATCACATTTCACACAGTCACTGCATCCCATTTCACTCAGTCACTGCATCTCCTTCACCATAGTCACTGCATCCCATTTTCATCTCTCACTGTTGCCCGTATCTCACAGACACTGCATTCAATTTCCCACACTCACTGCATCCCATTTCCCATCGTGACAGCATCTCCTTTCCCTCAGTCTCTGCATCGCATTTCACTCAGTGGTTGCAACCCATTTCCCTCAGTCACTGCATCCCATTTCACTCAGCCACTGCATCCTATTTGACTCAGTGACTGCATCACAGTTCACTCAGTGACGTAATCACATTTCACTCAGTGACGTAATCACATTTCACTCAGTGACGGAATCACATTTCACTGAGTCACTGCGTCCCATTTCACGCAGTCTCTGCATCCCTTTTCACTCAGTCACTGCATCCCATTTCACTCTGCCACGACATCACATTTCACGCAGTCACTGCATCCCATTTCCATCAGTCACTGCATCCCATCTCACACAGTCACTGCATCCCATTTCACGCAGTCACTGCATCCCATTTCACGCAGTCACTGCATCCCATTTCACTCAGTCGCTGCATCCCCTTCACCACAGTCACTGCATCCCATTTCCATCAGTCACTGTTTTCGTATCTCACAGACAGTGCATTCTAAGCTTCTCATTTCACTCAGTCACTGCAGCTCATGTCGCTCTGTCACTGCATCCAATTTCCATCAGTCAGTGCATCTCATTTCACTCAGTCACTGCATCGCATTTCACTCAGTCACTCCTTCCCAGTACCTCAGTCACTGCATCCCATTTCCCTCAGTCACTGCATCACATTTCAATCAGGCACTGCATCTCATTTCACTCAGTCAGTGCACCTCATGTCACTCTGTCACCGCATCCAATTTCCATCAGTCACTGCATCCCATGTCACTCAGTGACGCATCCCATTTCACTCAGTGACAGCTTCCCAATTCACTCAGTGACTGCATCCCAATTCACTCAGTGACTGAATCACATTTCACTCAGTCACTGCATCGCATTTCACGCAGTCACTGCATCCCATTTCACTCAGTCACTGCATCCCATTTTACTCAGTCACTGCATCTCCTTCACCATAGTCACTGCATCCCATTTCCATCAGTCACTGTTTCCCTTATCTCACAGACGCTGCATTCAATTTCCCACACTCACTGCATCCCATTTCCCATCGTCACAGCATCTCCTTTCCCTCAGTCTCTGCATCTCATTTCAATCAGTGATTGCATCCTACTTACCAAAAATAGTGCATCCCATTTCAATCAGTCACTGCATCTCATTTCACTCAGTCACTGCATCCCATTTCCCTCAGTCACTGCATCCCATTTTCCTCAGTCACTGCATCCCATTTTCCTCAGTCACTGCATCGCACTTCCCTCTGTCAGTGCATCCCATTTCACTCAGTCACTGCAACCGATTTCACTCGTCACTGCCACCCATTTCGCTCAGTCACTGCATCCCATTTCCGTCAGTCACTGCATCCCATTTCCCTCAGTCGCAGCATTCCATTTCCCACAGACACTGCATTTCCTTTCCTTAAGTCACTGCATCCCATTTCACTCAGTCACTGCACCCCAAGCCCGCTCGGGCACTGCATCCCTATTAACTCAGTCACTCCTTCCCAGTACCTCAGTCACTGCATCGCATTTCAGTCAGTCACTGCATCTCATTTCACTCAGTCACTGCATCTCATTTCACTCAGCCACTGCATCCCATTTCACTCAGCCACTGCATCCCATTTCACTCAGCCACTGCATCCCATTTCACTCAGTGACGGCATCACAGTTCACACAGTGACTGAATCACAGTTCACTCAGTGACTGAATCACAGTACACTCAGTGAGTGCATCATATTTCACTCAGTGACGGAATCACCTTTCACTCAGTGAGTGAATCACATTTCACTGAGTCACTGCGTCCCATTTCACGCAGTCACTGCATCCCATTTCACGCAGTCACTGCATCCCATTTCACGCAGTCACTGCATCGCATTTCACGCAGTCACTGCATCGCATTTCACGCAGTCACTGCATCCCATTTCACTCAGTCACTGCATCACATGTCACTCAGTCACTGCATCACATTTCAGTCAGTCACTGCATCCCAATTCACTCCATCACTGCATCTCCTTCACCACAGTCACAGCATCCCATTTCCATCAGTCACTGGTTCCCGTATCTCACAGACGCTGTATTCAATTTCCGACACACACTGTATCCCATTGCCCATAGACACAGTATCTCCTTTCCCACAGTCTCTGCATCTCATTTCAATCAGTGATTGCATCCTACTTCCCAAAAATAGTGCATCTCATTTCACTCGGGCACTGCATCCCATTTCCCTCGGTCACAGCATCCCACTTCCCTCAGTCACTGCATCCCATTTCACTCAGCCACTGCATCCCATTTCACTCAGCCACTGCATCCCATTTCACTCAGCCACTGCATCCCATTTCACTCAGCCACTGCATCCCATTTCACTCAGCCACTGCATCCCATTTCACTCAGTCACTGCATCCCATTTCACTCAGTCACTGCATCCCATTTCACTCAGTCACTGCATCCCATTTCACTCAGCCACTGCATCCTATTTCACTCAGTGACTGCATCACAGTTCACTCAGTGACTGAATCACAGTTCACTCAGTGACTGAATCACAGTACACTCAGTGAGTGCATCATATTTCACTCAGTGACGGAATCACCTTTCACTCAGTGAGTGAATCACATTTCACTGAGTCACTGCGTCCCATTTCACGCAGTCACTGCATCCCATTTCACGCAGTCACTGCATCCCATTGCACTCAGTCACTGCATCCCACTTTCCTCAGTCACTGCATCCCATTTCACTCAGTCACTGCATCCCATTTCACTCAGTCACTGCATCCCATTTCCGTCAGTCACTCCATCCCATTTCCCTCAGTCGCAGCATCCCATTTCCCACAGACACTGCATTTCCTTTCCTTAAACCACTGCATCCCATTTCACTCAGTCACTGTACCCCAAGCCCGCTCGGGCACTGCATCCCTCTTAACTCAGTCACTCCTTCCCAGTACCTCAGTCACTGCATCTCATTTCACTCAGTCACTGCATCTCATTTCACTCAGTCACTGCATCCCATTTCACTCAGTCACTGCATCCCATTTCACTCAGTCACTGCATCCCATTTCACTCAGCCACTGCATCCTATTTCACTCAGTGACTGCATCACAGTTCACTCAGTGACTGAATCACAGTTCACTCAGTGACTGAATCACAGTACACCCAGTGACTGAATCACAGTACACTCAGTGACTGAATCACAGTACACTCAGTGACTGAATCACTGTACACTCAGTGACTGAATCACTGTACACTCAGTGAGTGCATCATATTTCACTCAGTGACGGAATCACCCGTCACTCAGTGACTGAATCACATTTCACTGAGTCACTGCGTCCCATTTCACGCAGTCACTGCGTCCCATTTCACGCAGTCACTGCATCCCATTTCACGCAGTCACTGCATCCCATTTTACTCAGTCACTGCATCCCATTTCACTCAGTCACTCCATCACATTTCACTCAGTCACTGCATCCCATTTCACTCAGTCACTGTATCCCATTTCACTCAGTCACTGCATCTCCTTCACCACAGTCACTGCATCACATTTCACTCAGTCTCTGCATCACATTTCACTCAGTCACTGCATCACATTTCACTCAGTCACTGCATCTCCTTCACCACAGTCACAGCATCCCATTTCCATCAGTCACTGTTTCCCGTATCTCACAGATGATGAGTTCAATTTTACCGACTCACTGCATCCCATTTCCCTGAGTCACTGCATCCCATTTCCCTCAGTCACTGCGTCACATTTCCTTCACACACTGCAGCTCATGTCACTCTGTCACTGCATCCAATTTCCATCAGTCACTGCATCCCGTTTCACCCAGTCACTGCATTCCATTGCACTCAGTGATGCATCCCATTTCAAGCAGTCACTGCATCCCATTTCATGCAGTCACTGCATCGCATTTCACGCAGTCACTGCATCCCAATTCCATCAGTCACTGCATCCCATGTTCGTGTGTCACTGCATCCCATGTCCTTGTGTCACTACATCCCATGTCCCTCAGTCACTGCATCCCATGTCCCTCAGTCACTGCATCCCATGTCCCTCAGTCACTGCATCCCATGTCCCTCAGTCACTGCATCCCATTTCACTCAGTCACTGCTTCTCATTTCACTCAGACACTGCATCTCATTTCACTCAGTCACTGCATCCCATTTCACTCTGCCACTTCATCCTATTTCACTCAGTGACTGCATCACAGTTCACTCAGTGACTGAATCACAGTTCACTCAGTGACTGAATCACAGTTCACTCAGTGACTGAATCACAGTTCACTCAGTGACTGAATCACAGTTCACTCAGTGACTGAATCACAGTACACTCAGTGAGTGCATCATATTTCACACAGTGACGGAATCACAATTCACTCAGTGACAGAATCACATTTCACTGAGTCACTGCGTCCCATTTCACGCAGTCACTGCATCCCATTTCACGCAGTCACTGCATCGCATTTCACGCAGTCACTGCATCACATTTCACGCAGTCACTGCATCACATTTCACGCAGTCACTGCATCCCATTTCACGCAGTCACTGCATCGCATTTCACGCAGTCACTGCATCACATTTCACGCAGTCACTGCATCCCATTTCACTCATTCACTGCATCACATGTCACTCAGTCACTGCATCACATTTCAGTCAGTCACTGCATCCCAATTCACTCCATCACTGCATCTCCTTCACCACAGTCACAGCATCCCATTTCCATCAGTCACTGGTTCCCCTATCTCACAGACGCTGCATTCAATTTCCGACACTCACTGTATCCCATTTCCCATAGACACAGCATCTCCTTTCCCACAGTCTCTGCATCTCATTTCAATCAGTGATTGCATCCTACTTCCCAAAAATACTGCATCCCATTTCGCTCAGTCACTGCATCTCATTTCACTCGGGCACTGCATCCCATTTCCCTCAGTTCCTGCATCCCATTTCACTCAGTCACTGCATCCCACTTTCCTCAGTCACTGCATCCCATTTCACTCAGTCACTGCAACCCATTTCACTGAGTCACTGCAACCCATTTCACTCAGTCACTGCATCCCATTTCCCTCAGTCACTGCATCCAATTTCCGTCAGTCACTCCATCCCATTTCCCTCAGTCGCAGCATCCCATTTCCCACAGACACTGAATTTCCTTTCCTTAAACGACTGCATCCCATTTCACTCAGTCACTGCACCCCAAGCCCGCTCGGGCACTGCATCCCTATTAACTCAGCCACTCCTTCCCAGTACCTCAGTCACTGCATCGCATTTCACTCAGTCACTGCTTCTCATTTCACTCAGTCACTGCATCCCATTTCACTCTGCCACTTCATCCTATTTCACTCAGTGACTGCATCACAGTTCACTCAGTGACTGAATCACAGTTCACTCAGTGACTGAATCCCAGTTCACTCAGTGACTGCATCACAGTTCACTCAGTGACTGCATCACAGTTCACTCAGTGACTGAATCACAGTACACTCAGTGAGTGCATCATATTTCACACAGTGACGGAATCACAATTCACTCAGTGACAGAATCACATTTCACTGAGTCACTGCGTCCCATTTCACGCAGTCACTGCATCCCATTTCACGCAGTCACTGCATCGCATTTCACGCAGTCACTGCATCACATTTCACGCAGTCACTGCATCCCATTTCACTCATTCACTGCATCACATGTCACTCAGTCACTGCATCACATTTCAGTCAGTCACTGCATCCCAATTCACTCCATCACTGCATCTCCTTCACCACAGTCACAGCATCCCATTTCCATCAGTCACTGGTTCCCCTATCTCACAGACGCTGCATTCAATTTCCGACACTCACTGTATCCCATTTCCCATAGACACAGCATCTCCTTTCCCTCAGTCTCTGCATCTCATTTCAATCAGTGATTGCATCCTACTTCCCAAAAATACTGCATCCCATTTCGCTCAGTCACTGCATCTCATTTCACTCGGGCACTGCATCCCATTTCCCTCAGTCACAGCATCCCACTTCTCTCAGCCACTGTATCCCATTTCCCTCAGTCACTGTACTCCAAGCCGGCTCGGGCACTGTATCCCTATTAACTCAGTCACTGCATCCCATTTCACTCAGTCACTGCATCGCTTTTCACTCTGTCACTGCATCTCATTTCCATCAGTTACTGCATCATATTTCCATCAAACAATGCATCTCATTTCACTCAGTCACTGCATCCCATTTCACTCAGTCACTGCATCCCATTTCACTCAGTCACTGCAACCCATTTCACTCAGTCACTGCAACCCATTTCGCTCAGTCACTGCATCCCATTTCCGTCAGTCACTCCATCCCATTTCCCTCAGTCGCAGCATCCCATTTCCCACAGGCACTGCATTTCCTTTCCTTAAGTCACTGCATCCCATTTCCCTCAAGTCACTGCATCCCATTTCCCTCAGTCACTGCATCTCATTTCACTTGGTCACTGCATCCCATTTCCCTCAGTCACTGCATCCCATTTCACTCAGTCACTGCATCACATTTTACTCATTCACTGCGTCCCATTTCACGCAGTCTCTGCATCCCTTTTCACTCAGTCACTGCATCCCATTTCACTCTGCCACGACATCACATTTCACGCAGTCACTGCATCCCATTTCCCTCAAGTCACTGCATCCCATCTCACACAGTCACTGTATCCCATTTCACGCAGTCACTGCATCCCATTTCACTCAGTCGCTGCATCCCCTTCACCACAGTCACTGCATCCCATTTCCATCAGTCACTGTTTTCGTATCTCACAGACTGTGCATTCTAAGCTTCTCATTTCACTCAGTCACTGCAGCTCATGTCGCTCTGTCACTGCATCCAATTTCCATCAGTCAGTGCATCTCATTTCACTCAGTCACTGCATCGCATTTCACTCAGTCACTCCTTCCCAGTACCTCAGTCACTGCATCCCATTTCCCTCAGTCACTGCATCACATTTCAATCAGGCACTGCATCTCATTTCACTCAGTCAGTGCACCTCATGTCACTCTGTCACTGCATCCAATTTCCATCAGTCACTGCATCCCATTTCACTCAGTGACGCATCCCATTTCACACAGTGACTGCATCCCAATTCACTCAGTGACTGAATCACATTTCACTGAGTCACTGCATCCCATTTCACTCAGTCACTGCATCCCATTTCACTCAGTCACTGCATCTCCTTCAACACAGTTACTGCATCCCATTTCCATCAGTCACTGTTTCCCGTATCTCACACACGATGCATTCAATTTCCCACACTCAGTGCATCCCATATCCCTCAGTCACTGCATCTCCTTCACCACAGTCACTGCATCGCACTTCCCGCAGTCACTGCATCACATTTCACGCAGTCACTGCGTTGTATTTTACTCAGTCACTGCATCCCATTTCACTCAATCACTGCATCTCCTTCACCATAGTCACTGCATCCCATTTCCATCAGTCAGTGTTTCCCTTATCTCACAGACGCTGTCTTCAATTTCCCACACTCACTGCATCCCATTTCCCATCGTCACAGCATCTCCTTTCCCTCAGTCTCTGCATCTCATTTCAATCAGTGATTGCATCCTACTTCCCAAAAATAGTGCATCCCATTTCGCTCAGTCACTGCATCTCATTTCACTCAGTCACTGCATCCCATTTCCCTCAGTCACTGCATCGCACTTCCCTCTGTCAGTGCATCCGATTTCACTCAGTCACTGCAACCCATTTCACTCAGTCACTGCATCCCATTTCACTCAGTCACTGCATCCCATTTCACTCAGCCACTGCATCCCATTTCACTCAGTGACTGCATCACAGTTCACACAGTGACTGAATCACAGTTCACTCAGTGACTGAATCACAGTACACTCAGTGAGTGCATCATATTTCACTCAGTGACAGAATCGCCTTTCACTCAGTAAGTGAATCACATTTCACTGAGTCACTGCGTCCCATTTCACGCAGTCACTGCGTCCCATTTCACGCAGTCACTGCGTCCCATTTCACGCAGTCACTGCGTCCCATTTCACGCAGTCACTGCGTCCCATTTCACGCAGTCACTGCGTCCCATTTCACGCAGTCACTGCGTCCCATTTCACGCAGTCACTGCATCCCATTTCACGCAGTCACTGCATCCCATTTCACGCAGTCACTGCATCCCATTTCACGCAGTCACTGCATCCCATTGCACTGAGTCACTGCATCCCATTTCACTCAGTCACTGCATCTCCCTCACCTCAGTCACCGCATCCCATTTCGATCAGTCACTGCATCCCATTTCCACCAGTTACTGCATCCCATTTCACTCAGCCACTGCATCCCATTTCACTAAGACAGTGCATCCCATTTCTCTCAGCCACTGTATCCCATTTCCCTCAGTCACTGTACTCCAAGCCGGATCGGGCACTGTATCCCAATTCACTCAGTCACTGCATCGCTTTTCACTCAGTCACTGCATCTCATTTCCGTCAGTTACTGCATCATATTTCCATCAAACAAGGCATCTCATTTCCCTCAGTCACTGCGTCCCATTTCA
This sequence comes from Stegostoma tigrinum, assembly GCF_030684315.1. Lineage (NCBI taxonomy): Eukaryota > Metazoa > Chordata > Chondrichthyes > Orectolobiformes > Stegostomatidae > Stegostoma > Stegostoma tigrinum. The sequence goes on from NW_026728106.1 coordinate 330,909, forward strand.
CTCAGTGATGCGTCCAATTTCACTCAGTGGCTCCAACACATTTCACTCAGAGACTGCATCCCATTTCATTCAGTCACTGCATCCCATTTCACTCAGTCACTGCATCCCATTTCACTCAGTCACGGCATCACATTTCTCTCAGTCACTGCATCACATTTCTCTCAGTCACTGCATCACATTTCACTCAGTCACTGCATCACATTTCACACAGTCACTGCATCCCATTTCACTCAGTCACTGCATCTCCTTCACCATAGTCACTGCATCCCATTTTCATCTCTCACTGTTGCCCGTATCTCACAGACACTGCATTCAATTTCCCACACTCACTGCATCCCATTTCCCATCGTGACAGCATCTCCTTTCCCTCAGTCTCTGCATCGCATTTCACTCAGTGGTTGCAACCCATTTCCCTCAGTCACTGCATCCCATTTCACTCAGCCACTGCATCCTATTTGACTCAGTGACTGCATCACAGTTCACTCAGTGACGTAATCACATTTCACTCAGTGACGGAATCACATTTCACTCAGTGACGGAATCACATTTCACTGAGTCACTGCGTCCCATTTCACGCAGTCTCTGCATCCCTTTTCACTCAGTCACTGCATCCCATTTCACTCTGCCACGACATCACATTTCACGCAGTCACTGCATCCCATTTCCATCAGTCACTGCATCCCATCTCACACAGTCACTGCATCCCATTTCACGCAGTCACTGCATCCCATTTCACGCAGTCACTGCATCCCATTTCACTCAGTCGCTGCATCCCCTTCACCACAGTCACTGCATCCCATTTCCATCAGTCACTGTTTTCGTATCTCACAGACAGTGCATTCTAAGCTTCTCATTTCACTCAGTCACTGCAGCTCATGTCGCTCTGTCACTGCATCCAATTTCCATCAGTCAGTGCATCTCATTTCACTCAGTCACTGCATCGCATTTCACTCAGTCACTCCTTCCCAGTACCTCAGTCACTGCATCCCATTTCCCTCAGTCACTGCATCACATTTCAATCAGGCACTGCATCTCATTTCACTCAGTCAGTGCACCTCATGTCACTCTGTCACCGCATCCAATTTCCATCAGTCACTGCATCCCATGTCACTCAGTGACGCATCCCATTTCACTCAGTGACAGCTTCCCAATTCACTCAGTGACTGCATCCCAATTCACTCAGTGACTGAATCACATTTCACTCAGTCACTGCATCGCATTTCACGCAGTCACTGCATCCCATTTCACTCAGTCACTGCATCCCATTTTACTCAGTCACTGCATCTCCTTCACCATAGTCACTGCATCCCATTTCCATCAGTCACTGTTTCCCTTATCTCACAGACGCTGCATTCAATTTCCCACACTCACTGCATCCCATTTCCCATCGTCACAGCATCTCCTTTCCCTCAGTCTCTGCATCTCATTTCAATCAGTGATTGCATCCTACTTACCAAAAATAGTGCATCCCATTTCGCTCAGTCACTGCATCTCATTTCACTCAGTCACTGCATCCCATTTCCCTCAGTCACTGCATCCCATTTTCCTCAGTCACTGCATCCCATTTTCCTCAGTCACTGCATCGCACTTCCCTCTGTCAGTGCATCCCATTTCACTCAGTCACTGCAACCGATTTCACTCGTCACTGCCACCCATTTCGCTCAGTCACTGCATCCCATTTCCGTCAGTCACTGCATCCCATTTCCCTCAGTCGCAGCATTCCATTTCCCACAGACACTGCATTTCCTTTCCTTAAGTCACTGCATCCCATTTCACTCAGTCACTGCACCCCAAGCCCGCTCGGGCACTGCATCCCTATTAACTCAGTCACTCCTTCCCAGTACCTCAGTCACTGCATCGCATTTCAGTCAGTCACTGCATCTCATTTCACTCAGTCACTGCATCTCATTTCACTCAGCCACTGCATCCCATTTCACTCAGCCACTGCATCCCATTTCACTCAGCCACTGCATCCCATTTCACTCAGTGACGGCATCACAGTTCACTCAGTGACTGAATCACAGTTCACTCAGTGACTGAATCACAGTACACTCAGTGAGTGCATCATATTTCACTCAGTGACGGAATCACCTTTCACTCAGTGAGTGAATCACATTTCACTGAGTCACTGCATCCCATTTCACGCAGTCACTGCATCCCATTTCACGCAGTCACTGCATCCCATTGCACTCAGTCACTGCATCCCATTTCACTCAGTCACTGCATCACATTTCACTCAGTCACTGCATCACATTTCACTCAGTCACTGCATCCCAATTCACTCCATCACTGCATCTCCCTCACCTCAGTCACCGCATCCCATTTCGATCAGTCACTGCATCCCATTTCCACCAGTTACTGCATCCCATTTCACTCAGCCACTGCATCCCATTTCACTAAGACAGTGCATCCCATTTCTCTCAGCCACTGTATCCCATTTCCCTCAGTCACTGTACTCCAAGCCGGCTCGGGCACTGTATCCCTATTAACTCAGTCACTGCATCCCATTTCACTCAGTCACTGCATCGCTTTTCACTCTGTCACTGCATCTCATTTCCATCAGTTACTGCATCATATTTCCATCAAACAAGGCATCTCATTTCACTCAGTCACTGCATCGCATTTCACTCTGTCAGTGCTTCCCATTTCACTTAGTCACTGCATCCCATTTCACTCAGTCACTGCATCACATTTCACACAGTCACTGCATCACATTTCACACAGTCACTGTATCCCATTTCACTCAGTCACTGCATCTCCTTCACCATAGTCACTGCATCCCATTTTCATCTCTCACTGTTCCCCGTATCTCACAGACGCTGCATTCAATTTCCCACACTCACTGCATCCCATTTCCCATCGTCACAGCATCTCCTTTCCCTCAGTCTCTGCATCGCATTTCCGTCAGTCACTGCATCCCATTTCCCTCAGTCACTGCATCCCATTTCCGTCAGTCACTGCATCCCATTGCACTCAGGCACTATATCCCATTTCCCTCAGTCACTGCACCCCAAGCCCGCTCGGGCACTGCATCACTATTCACTCAGTCACTGCATCCCATGTCCCACAGTAATTGCATCACATTTCCATCAGTCACTACATCTCATTTCACTAATTCACTGCATCCCATTTCACGCAGTCACTGCATCCCATTTCCCTCAGTCACAGCATCTCATTTCACTCGGTCACTGCATCCCATTTCCCTCAGTCATTGCATCCCAATTCTCTCAGTCACTGCATCCCATGTCCGTGTGACAGTGCATCCCATGTCCGTGTGTCACTGCATCCCATGTCCCTCAGTCACTGCATCACATGTCCCTGAGTCACTGCATCCCATGTCCCTCAGTCACTGCATCCCATGTCCTTCAGTCACTGCATCCCATGTCCCTCAGTCACTGCATCCCATGTCCCTCAGTCACTGCATCCCATTTCACTCTGTCACTGCATCTCATTTCCGTCAGTTACTGCATCATATTTCCATCAGCAAGGCATCTCGTTTCACTGAGTCACTGCATCGCATTTCACTCAGTCAGTGCTTCCCATTTCACTCAGTCACTGCATCCCATTTCCCTCAGTCACTGCGTCCCATTTCACTCAGTGATGCGTCCAATTTCAGTCAGTGACTGCAACACATTTCGCTCAGAGACTGCATCCCATTTCCACCAGTTACTGCATCCCATTTCACTCAGCCACTGCATCCCATTTCACTAAGACAGTGCATTCCATTTCTCTCAGCCACTGTATCCCATTTCCCTCAGTCACAGTACTCCAAGCCGGCTCGGGCACTGCATCCCTTTTAACTCAGTCACTCCTTCCCAGGACCTCAGTCACTGAATCCCATGTCCCACAGTAACTGCATCCAATTTCCATCAGTCACTGCATCTCATTTCACTCATTAACTGCATCCCATTTCAATCAGACACTGCATCCCATCTCACTCAGACACTGCATCCCATCTCACTCAGTCACTGCATCCCATTTCCCTCAGTCACTGCATCCCATTTCCATTCGTCACTGGTTCCCGTATCTCACAGGCGCTGCATTCAATTTCCGACACTCACTGTATCCCATTTCCCATAGACACAGCATCTCCCTTCCCTCAGACTCTGCATCTCACTTCAATCAGTGATTGCATCCTACTTCCCACAAATACTGCATCCGATTTCGCTCAGTCACTGCATCTCATTTCACTTGGTCACTGCAAGTCATTTCCCTCAGTCACTGCATCCCATTTCCCTCAGTCACTGCATCTCATTTCCGTCAGTTACTGCATCATATTTCCATCAAACAATGCATCTCATTTCACTCAGTCAGTGCATCCCATTTCCCTCAGTCAGTGCATCCCATTTCACTCAGTCACTGCATCCCATTTCACTCAGTCACTGCATCCCATTTCACTCAGTCACGGCAACCATTTCGCTCAGTCACTGCATCCCATTTCCGTCAGTCACTCCATCCCATTTCCCTCAGTCGCAGCATCCCATTTCCCACAGACACTGCATTTCCTTTCCTTAAGTCACTGCATCCCATTTCCCTCAGTCACTGCATCTCATTTCACTCGGTCACTGCATCCCATTTCCCTCAGTCACTGCATCCCATTTCCCTCAGTCACTGCATCCCATTTCCCTCAGTCACTGCATCCCATTTCCCTCAGTCACTGCATCACATTTTACTCAGTCACTGCATCCCATTTCACTCAGTCACTGGATCTCCTTCACCATAGTCACTGCATCCCATTTCCATCAGTCACAGTTTCCCGTATCTCACAGGCGCTGCATTCAATTTCCGACACTCACTGCATCCCATTTCCCAGAATCACAGCGACTCCTTTCCCTCAGTCACTGCATCTCATTTCACTCAGTCACTGCATCCCATTTCCCACAGTCACTGCATCCCATTTCCCTCAGTCAATGCATCCCATGTCCCTCAGTCAATGCATCCCATGTCCCTCAGTCACTGCATCCCATTTCACTCAGTCAGTGCGTCCCATTTCGCTCAGGCACTGTATCCCATTTCCGTCACTCACTGCACCCCGAGTCCGCTCGGGCATTGCACCCCGATGAACTCAGTCACTCCTTCCTGTTACCTCAGTCACTGAATCCCATTTCCCTCAGGTTCTGCATCACATTTCCATCAGATACTGCAGCTCATGTCACTCTGTCACTGCATCCCATTTCCCTCAGTCACTGCATCCCACTTAACTCAGTCACTGCATCCCATTTCACTCAGTCACTGCATCCCAATTCACTCCATCACTGCATCTCCCTCACCTCAGTCACCGCATCCCATTTCGATCAGTCACTGCATCCCATTTCCACCAGTTACTGCATCCCATTTCACTCAGCCACTGCATCCCATTTCACTAAGACAGTGCATCCCATTTCTCTCAGCCACTGTATCCCATTTCCCTCAGTCACTGTACTCCAAGCCGGCTCGGGCACTGTATCCCTATTAACTCAGTCACTGCATCCCATTTCACTCAGTCACTGCATCGCTTTTCACTCTGTCACTGCATCTCATTTCCATCAGTTACTGCATCATATTTCCATCAAACAAGGCATCTCATTTCACTCAGTCACTGCATCGCATTTCACTCTGTCAGTGCTTCCCATTTCACTTAGTCACTGCATCCCATTTCACTCAGTCACTGCATCACATTTCACACAGTCACTGCATCACATTTCACACAGTCACTGTATCCCATTTCACTCAGTCACTGCATCTCCTTCACCATAGTCACTGCATCCCATTTTCATCTCTCACTGTTCCCCGTATCTCACAGACGCTGCATTCAATTTCCCACACTCACTGCATCCCATTTCCCATCGTCACAGCATCTCCTTTCCCTCAGTCTCTGCATCGCATTTCACTCCATGATTGCATCCCATTTCCCTCAGTCACTGCATCCCATTTCCGTCAGTCACTGCATCCCATTTCCCTCAGTCACTGCACCCCAAGCCCGCTCGGGCACTGCATCACTATTCACTCAGTCACTGCATCCCATGTCCCACAGTAATTGCATCACATTTCCATCAGTCACTACATCTCATTTCACTAATTCACTGCATCCCATTTCACGCAGTCACTGCATCCCATTTCCCTCAGTCACAGCATCTCATTTCACTCGGTCACTGCATCCCATTTCCCTCAGTCATTGCATCCCAATTCTCTCAGTCACTGCATCCCATGTCCGTGTGACAGTGCATCCCATGTCCGTGTGTCACTGCATCCCATGTCCCTCAGTCACTGCATCACATGTCCCTGAGTCACTGCATCCCATGTCCCTCAGTCACTGCATCCCATGTCCTTCAGTCACTGCATCCCATGTCCCTCAGTCACTGCATCCCATGTCCCTCAGTCACTGCATCCCATTTCACTCTGTCACTGCATCTCATTTCCGTCAGTTACTGCATCATATTTCCATCAGCAAGGCATCTCATTTCACTGAGTCACTGCATCGCATTTCACTCAGTCAGTGCTTCCCATTTCACTCAGTCACTGCATCCCATTTCCCTCAGTCACTGCGTCCCATTTCACTCAGTGATGCGTCCAATTTCAGTCAGTGACTGCAACACATTTCGCTCAGAGACTGCATCCCATTTCCACCAGTTACTGCATCCCATTTCACTCAGCCACTGCATCCCATTTCACTAAGACAGTGCATTCCATTTCTCTCAGCCACTGTATCCCATTTCCCTCAGTCACAGTACTCCAAGCCGGCTCGGGCACTGCATCCCTATTAACTCAGTCACTCCTTCCCAGGACCTCAGTCACTGAATCCCATGTCCCACAGTAGCTGCATCCAATTTCCATCAGTCACTGCATCTCATTTCACTCATTAACTGCATCCCATTTCAATCAGACACTGCATCCCATCTCACTCAGACACTGCATCCCATCTCACTCAGTCACTGCATCCCATTTCCCTCAGTCACTGCATCCCATTTCCCTCAGTCACTGTACTCCAAGCCGGCTCGGGCACTGTATCCCTATTAACTCAGTCACTGCATCCCATTTCACTCAGTCACTGCATCGCTTTTCACTCTGTCACTGCATCTCATTTCCATCAGTTACTGCATCATATTTCCATCAAACAAGGCATCTCATTTCACTCAGTCACTGCATCGCATTTCACTCTGTCAGTGCTTCCCATTTCACTTAGTCACTGCATCCCATTTCACTCAGTCACTGCATCACATTTCACACAGTCACTGCATCACATTTCACACAGTCACTGTATCCCATTTCACTCAGTCACTGCATCTCCTTCACCATAGTCACTGCATCCCATTTTCATCTCTCACTGTTCCCCGTATCTCACAGACGCTGCATTCAATTTCCCACACTCACTGCATCCCATTTCCCATCGTCACAGCATCTCCTTTCCCTCAGTCTCTGCATCGCATTTCACTCCATGATTGCATCCCATTTCCCTCAGTCACTGCATCCCATTTCCGTCAGTCACTGCATCCCATTGCACTCAGGCGCTATATCCCATTTCCCTCAGTCACTGCACCCCAAGCCCGCTCGGGCACTGCATCACTATTCACTCAGTCACTGCATCCCATGTCCCACAGTAATTGCATCACATTTCCATCAGTCACTACATCTCATTTCACTAATTCACTGCATCCCATTTCACGCAGTCACTGCATCCCATTTCCCTCAGTCACAGCATCTCATTTCACTCGGTCACTGCATCCCATTTCCCTCAGTCATTGCATCCCAATTCTCTCAGTCACTGCATCCCATGTCCGTGTGACAGTGCATCCCATGTCCGTGTGTCACTGCATCCCATGTCCCTCAGTCACTGCATCACATGTCCCTGAGTCACTGCATCCCATGTCCCTCAGTCACTGCATCCCATGTCCTTCAGTCACTGCATCCCATGTCCCTCAGTCACTGCATCCCATGTCCCTCAGTCACTGCATCCCATTTCACTCTGTCACTGCATCTCATTTCCGTCAGTTACTGCATCATATTTCCATCAGCAAGGCATCTCATTTCACTGAGTCACTGCATCGCATTTCACTCAGTCAGTGCTTCCCATTTCACTCAGTCACTGCATCCCATTTCCCTCAGTCACTGCGTCCCATTTCACTCAGTGATGCGTCCAATTTCAGTCAGTGACTGCAACACATTTCGCTCAGAGACTGCATCCCATTTCCACCAGTTACTGCATCCCATTTCACTCAGCCACTGCATCCCATTTCACTAAGACAGTGCATTCCATTTCTCTCAGCCACTGTATCCCATTTCCCTCAGTCACAGTACTCCAAGCCGGCTCGGGCACTGCATCCCTATTAACTCAGTCACTCCTTCCCAGGACCTCAGTCACTGAATCCCATGTCCCACAGTAACTGCATCCAATTTCCATCAGTCACTGCATCTCATTTCACTCATTAACTGCATCCCATTTCAATCAGACACTGCATCCCATCTCACTCAGACACTGCATCCCATCTCACTCAGTCACTGCATCCCATTTCCCTCAGTCACTGCATCCCATTTCCATTCGTCACTGGTTCCCGTATCTCACAGGCGCTGCATTCAATTTCCGACACTCACTGTATCCCATTTCCCATAGACACAGCATCTCCCTTCCCTCAGACTCTGCATCTCACTTCAATCAGTGATTGCATCCTACTTCCCACAAATACTGCATCCGATTTCGCTCAGTCACTGCATCTCATTTCACTTGGTCACTGCAAGTCATTTCCCTCAGTCACTGCATCCCATTTCCCTCAGTCACTGCATCTCATTTCCGTCAGTTACTGCATCATATTTCCATCAAACAATGCATCTCATTTCACTCAGTCAGTGCATCCCATTTCCCTCAGTCAGTGCATCCCATTTCACTCAGTCACTGCATCCCATTTCACTCAGTCACGGCAACCCATTTCGCTCAGTCACTGCATCCCATTTCCGTCAGTCACTCCATCCCATTTCCCTCAGTCGCAGCATCCCATTTCCCACAGACACTGCATTTCCTTTCCTTAAGTCACTGCATCCCATTTCCCTCAGTCACTGCATCTCACTTCACTCGGTCACTGCATCCCATTTCCTTCAGTCACTGCATCCCATTTCCCTCAGTCACTGCATCCCATTTCCCTCAGTCACTGCATCACATTTTACTCAGTCACTGCATCCCATTTCACTCAGTCACTGGATCTCCTTCACCATAGTCACTGCATCCCATTTCCATCAGTCACAGTTTCCCGTATCTCACAGGCGCTGCATTCAATTTCCGACACTCACTGCATCCCATTTCCCAGAATCACAGCGACTCCTTTCCCTCAGTCACTGCATCTCATTTCACTCAGTCACTGCATCCCATTTCCCACAGTCACTGCATCCCATTTCCCTCAGTCAATGCATCCCATGTCCCTCAGTCAATGCATCCCATGTCCCTCAGTCAATGCATCCCATGTCCCTCAGTCACTGCATCCCATTTCACTCAGTCAGTGCGTCCCATTTCGCTCAGGCACTGTATCCCATTTCCGTCACTCACTGCACCCCGAGTCCGCTCGGGCATTGCACCCCGATGAACTCAGTCACTCCTTCCTGTTACCTCAGTCACTGAATCCCATTTCCCTCAGGTTCTGCATCACATTTCCATCAGATACTGCAGCTCATGTCACTCTGTCACTGCATCCCATTTCCCTCGGTCACTGCATCCCACTTAACTCAGTCACTGCATCCCATTTCACTCAGTCACTGCATCTCCTTCGCCACAGTCACAGCATCCCATTTCAAGCAGTCACTGCATCACATTTCACTCAGTCACTGCATCGTATTTTACTCAGTCACTGCATCCCATTTCACTCAATGACTGCATCTCCTTCCCCACAGTCACTGCGTCCAATTTCGATCAGTCACTGTTTCCCGTATCTCACAGACGCTGCATTCAATTTCCCACACTCACTGCATCCACATTTCCCATCGTGACAGCATCTCCTTTCCCTCAGTCTCAGCATCGCATTTCACTCAGTGGTTGCATCCCATTTCCCTCAGTCACTGCATCCCATTTCCGTCAGTCACTGCATCCCATTTCCCTCAGTCACTCCTTCCCAGTACCTCAGTCACTGCATCCTATTTCCCTCAATTACTGCATCACATTGCACTCAGGCACTGTATCCCATTTCCCTCAGTCACTGCACCCCAAGCCCGCTCGGGCACTGCATCACTATTCACTCAGTCACTGCATCCCATGTCCCACAGTAACTGCATCACATTTCCATCAGTCACTACATCTCATTTCACTAATTCACTGCATCCCATTTCACGCAGTCACTGCATCCCATTTCCCTCAGTCACAGCATCTCATTTCACTCGGTCACTGCATCCCATTTCCCTCAGTCATTGCATCCCAATTCTCTCAGTCACTGCATCCCATGTCCCTGTGACAGTGCATCCCATGTCCGTGTGTCACTGCATCCCATGTCCCTCAGTCACTGCATCACATGTCCCTCAGTCACAGCATCTCATTTCACTCTGTCACTGCATCCCATTTCCCTCAGTCATTGCATCCCAATTCTCTCAGTCACTGCATCCCATGTCCGTGTGACAGTGCATCCCATGTCCGTGTGTCACTGCATCCCATGTCCCTCAGTCACTGCATCACATGTCCCTCAGACACTGCATCTCATTTCACTCAGTCACTGCATCCCATTTCCCTCAGTCACTGCATCCCATGTCCCTCAGTCACTGCATCCCATGTCCTTCAGTCACTGCATCCCATGTCCCTCAGTCACTGCATCCCATGTCCCTCAGTCACTGCATCCCATTTCACTCTGTCACTGCATCTCATTTCCATCAGTTACTGCATCATATTTCCATCAAACAAGGCATCTCATTTCACTGAGTCACTGCATCGCTTTTCACTCAGTCAGTGCTTCCCATTTCACTCAGTCACTGCATCCCATTTCCCTCAGTCATTGCATCCCAATTCTCTCAGTCACTGCATCCCATGTCCGTGTGACAGTGCATCCCATTTCCCTCAGTCACTGCATCCCATGTCCCTCAGTCACTGCATCCCATGTCCCTCAGTCACTGCATCCCATTTCACTCTGTCACTGCATCTCATTTCCGTCCAATTACTGCATCATTTTTCCATCAAACAAGGCATCTCATTTAACTGAGTCACTGCATCGCATTTCACTCAGTCACTGCTTCCCATTTCACTCAGTCACTGCGTCCCATTTCACTCAGTGATGCGTCCAATTTCAGTCAGTGACTGCAACACATTTCGCTCAGAGACTGCATCCCATTTCACTCAGAGACTGCATCCCATTTCACTCAGAGACTGCATCCCATTTCACTCAGTCACTGCATCCCATTTCACTCAGTCACTGCATCCCATTTCACTCAGTCACTGCATCCCATTTCCCTCAGTCACTGCATCTCATTTCACTAAGGCACTGTATCCCATCTCCCTCACTCAATGCAGCGCAAGTCTGCTCGGGCACTGCATCCCCGTGAAATCAGTCACTCATTCCCACTACCTCAGTCACTGCATCCCATTTCGCTCAGGTACTGCATCACATTTCCATCAGACACTGCAGCTCATGTCACTCTGTCACTGCATCCCATTTCCCTCAGTCACTGCATCCCATTTCCCTCAGTCACTGCAACCCATTTCCCTCAGTCACTGCAACCCATTTCCCTCAGTCACTGCATCCCATTTCCCTCAGTCACTGCATCCCATTTCACTCAGTCACTGCATCACATTTCCCTCAGCCACTGCATCCCATTTCACTCAGTGACTGCATCACAGTTCACCCAGTGACTGCATCACAGTTCACTCAGTGAGTGCGTCATATTTCACTCAGTGACGGAATCACATTTCACTCAGTGACTGAATCACATTTCACTGAGTCACTGCATCCCATTTCACACAGTCACTGCATCCCATTTCCCACCATCACAGCATCTTCTTTCCCACAGTCTCTGTATCTCATTTCAATCAGTGATTGCATCCTACTTCCCAAAAATAGTGCGTCCCATTTTGCTCAGTCACTGCATCTCATTTCACTCGGTCACTGCATCCCATTTCCCTCAGTCACTGCACCCCAAGCCCGCTCGGGCATGGATTCCCTATTAACTCAGTCACTCCTTCCCAGTACCTCTGTCACTGCATCACATTTCCATCAGACAGTGCATCTCCTTTCACTCAGTCACTGCATCCCATTTCCCTCAGTCACGGCATCCCATTTCACTAAGACAGTGCATCCCATTTCTCTCAGCCACTGTATCCCATTTCCCTCAGTCACTGTACTCCAAGCGGGCTCGGGCACTGTATCCATATTAACTCAGTCAGTGCATCCCATTTCACTCAGTCACTGCATCGCTTTTCACTCTGTCACTGCATCTCATTTCCATCAGTTACTGCGTCATATTTCCATCAAACAAGGCATCTCATTTCACTCAGTCACTGCATCGCATTTCACTCTGTCAGTGCTTCCCATTTCACTTAGTCACTGCATCCCATTTCACTCAATCACTGCATCTCCTTCACCATAGTCACTGCATCCCATTTCCATCAGTCACTGTTTCCCTTATCTCACAGACGCTGCATTCAATTTCCCACACTCACTGCATCCCATTTCCCATCGTCACAGCATCTCCTTTCCCTCAGTCACTGCATCTCATTTCACTCAGTCACTGCACCCATTTCCCTCAGTCACTGCATCCCATTTTCCTCAGTCAATGCATCCCATTTCACTGAGTCACTGCAACCCATTTCACTCGTCACTGCCACCCATTTCGCTCAGTCACAGCATCCCATTTCACTCAGTCACTGCATCACATTTCACTCAGTCACTGCATCACATTTCACTCAGTCACTGCATCCCAATTCACTCCATCACTGCATCTCCCTCACCTCAGTCACCGCATCCCATTTCACTCAGTCACTGCAGCCCATTTCAATCAGTAATGCATCCCATTTCACTCAGTGACTGCATCCCATTTCCCGCAGATACTGCATCCCATTTCACTCAGTCACTGCATCCCATTTGAAGCAGTCACTGCATCCCATTTCACGCAGTCACTGCATCGCATTTCACGCAGTCACTGCATCGCATTTCACGCAGTCACTGCATCGCATTTCACACAGTCACTGCATCGCATTTCACGCAGTCACTGCATCCCATTTCACTCAGTCACTGCATCACATTTCACTCAGTCACTGCATCCTATTTCACTCAATCACGGCATCTCCTTCACCACAGTCACTGCATCCCATTTCCATCAGTCACTGGTGCCCGTATCTCACAGACGCTGCATTCAATTTCCCACACTCACTGCATCCCATTTCCCATAGACACAGCATCTCCTTTCCCTCATTCTCTGCATCTCATTTCAATCAGTGATTTCATCCTACTTCCCACAAATACTGCATCCCATTTCCCTCAGTCACTGCATCTCATTTCAATCGGTCACTGCAACCCATTTACAACAGTCACTGCATCCGATTTCCCTCAGTCACTGCATCCCACTTCACTCAGTCAGTGCATCCCATGTCCCTCACTCACTGCATCCCATGTCCCTCACTCACTGCATCCCATTTCACTAAGACAGTGCATCTCATTTCTCTCAGCCACTGTATCCCATTTCCCTCAGTCACTGTACCCCAAGCCCGTTCGGGCACTGAATCCCTATTAACTCAGTCACTCCTTCCCAGGACCTCAGCCACTGCATCCCATGTCCCACAGTAACTGCATCGCAATTCCATCAGGCACTGCAGCTGATGTCACTCTGTCACTGCATTCAATTTCCTTCAGTCACTGCATCTCATTTCACTCATTAACTGCATCCCATTTCACTCAGACACTGCATCCCATCTCACTCAGACACTGCATCCCATCTCACTCAGACACTGCATCCCATCTCACTCAGACACTGCATCCCATTTCACACAGCCACTGCATCCCATTTCACTCAATGCTTCACTTTACACTGAGTCAGAGCATCCCATTACCATCCGTCACCGCGTCCCATTTCCTCATCACTGCATCTCCTTTCCACAGTCACTGCATCCCATTTCACTCAGTCACTGCATCCCATTTCACTCAGTCACTGCATCCCATTTCACTCAGTCACTGCGTCCCATTTCACTCAGTCACTGCATCCCATTTCCCACAGTCACTGCATCCCAATTACCAGTCACTGCATCCCATTTCCCTCAGTCACTGCATCACATTTCCCTCAGTCACTGCATCACATTCCTCTCAATCACTGCATCCCATTGTCCTCAGTCACTGCATCCCATTGTCCTCATTCACTGCATCCGATTCCCCTCAGTCACTGCATCCCATTTCACTCAGTCACTGCATCCCATTTCACTCAGTCACTGCATCCCATTACCCTCAGTCACTGCATCCCATTACCCTCAGTCACTGCATCCCATTACCTTCAGTCGCAGGATCCCATTTCCAACAGACACTGCATCCCATTTCCGTCAGTCACTGCATCCCATTTCCGTCAGTCACTGCATACCATTTCCATCAGTCACTGCATCCCAGTTCACTCAGTCTCGGCATCTCATTTCCCTCAGTTACTGCATCCCATTTCCCTCAGTCACTGCTTCCCATTTCCCTCAGTCACTGCTTCCCATTTCCCTCAGTCACTGCATCTCCTTTCCACAGTCACGGCAATCCCATTTCACTAATTCACTGCATCCCATTTCACGCAGTCACTGCATCCCATTTCCCTCAGTCACAGCATCTCATTTCACTCGGTCACTGCATCCCATTTCCCTCAGTCATTGCATCCCAATTCTCTCAGACACTGCATCCCATGTCCGTGTGACAGTGCATCCCATGTCCGTGTGTCACTGCATTCCATGTCCCTCAGTCACTGCATCACATGTCCCTCAGACACTGCATCTCATTTCACTCAGTCACTGCATCCCATTTCCCTCAGTCACTGCATCCCATGTCCCTCAGTCACTGCATCCCATGTCCCTCAGTCACTGCATCCCATGTCCCTCAGTCACTGCATCCCATTTCACTCTGTCACTGCATCTCATTTCCGTCAGTTACTGCATCATATTTCCATCAAACAAGGCATCTCATTTCACTGAGTCACTGCATCGCATTTCACTCAGTCAGTGCTTCCCATTTCACTCAGTCACTGCATCCCATTTCCCTCAGTCACAGCGTCCCATTTCACTCAGTGATGCGTCCAATTTCACTCAGTGATGCGTCCAATTTCAGTCAGTGACTGCAACACATTTCGCTCAGAGACTGCATCCCATTTCACTCAGTGACTGCAACACATTTCGCTCAGAGACTGCATCCCATTTCACTCAGAGACTGCATCCCATTTCACTCAGAGACTGCATCCCATTTCACTCAGTCACTGCATCCCATGTCCCTCAGTCACTGCATCCCATGTCCCTCAGTCACTGTATCCCATTTCCCTCAGTCACTGCATCTCCTTCACCACAGTCACTGCATCCCATTTCACGCAGTCACTGCATCACATTTCACTCAGTCACTGCATTGTATTTTACTCAGTCACTGCATCCCAATTCACTCAATCACTGCATCTCCTTCACCATAGTCACTGCATCCCATTTCCATCACTCACTGTTTCCCTTATCTCACAGACGCTGCATTCAATTTCCCACACTCACAGCATCCCATTTCCCATCGTCACAGCATCTCCTTTCCCTCAGTCTCTGCATCTCATTTCAATCAGTGATTGCATCCTACTTCCCAAAAATAGTGCATCCCATTTCGCTCAGTCACTGCATCTCATTTCACTCAGTCACTGCATCCCATTTCCCTCAGTCACTGCATCCCATTTTCCTCAGTCACTGCATCGCACTTCCCTCAGTCAGTGCATCCCATTTCACTCAGTCACTGCAACCAATTTCACTCGTCACTGCCACCCATTTCGCTCAGTCACTGCATCCCATTACCGTCAGTCACTCCATCTCATTTCCCTCAGTCGCAGCATTCCATTTCCCACAGACACTGCATTTCCTTCCCTGAAGTCACTGCATCCCATTTCACTCAGTCATTGCACCCCAAGCCCGCTCGGGCACTGCATCCCTATTAACTCAGTCACTCCTTCCCAGTACCTCAGTCACTGCATCGCATTTCAGTCAGTCACTGCATCCCATTTCACTCAGTCACTGCATCCCATTTCACTCAGTCACTGCATCCCATTTCACTCAGTCACTGCATCCCATTTCACTCAGTGACTGCATCACAGTTCACACAGTGACTGAATCACAGTTCACACAGTGACTGAATCACAGTACACTCTGAGTGCATCATATTTCACTCAGTGACGGAATCACCTTTCACAAAGTGAGTGAATCCCATTTCACGCAGTCACTGCGTCCCATTTCACGCAGTCACTGCATCCCATTTCACGCAGTCACTGCATCCCATTTCACGCAGTCACTGCATCCCATTTCACGCAGTCACTGCATCCCATTGCACTCAGTCACTGCATCCCATTACACTCAGTCACTGCATCACATTTCACTCAGTCACTGCATCCCAATTCACTCCATCACTGCATCTCCCTCACCTCAGTCACCGCATCCCATTTCGATCAGTCACTGCATCCCATTTCCACCAGTTACTGCATCCCATTTCACTCAGCCACTGCATCCCATTTCACTAAGACAGTGCATCCCATTTCTCTCAGCCACTGTATCCCATTTCCCACAGTCACTGTACTCCAAGCCGGCTCGGGCACTGCATCCCTATTAACTCAGTCACTGCATCCCATTTCACTCAGTCACTGCATCCCATTTCACTCAGTCACTGCATCTCATTTCCGTCAGTTACTGCATCATATTTCCATCAAACAAGGCATCTCATTTCACGCAGTCACTGCATCGCATTTCACTCTGTCAGTGCTTCCCATTTCACTTAGTCACTGCATCCCATTTCCGTTCGTCACTGCATCCCATTTCCCTCAGTCACTCCTTCCCAGTACCTCAGTCACTGCATCCTATTTCCCTCAATTACTGCATCACATTGCACTCAGGCACTGTATCCCATTTCCCTCAGTCACTGCACCCCAAGCCCGCTCGGGCACTGCATCACTATTCACTCAGTCACTGCATCCCATGTCCCACAGTAACTGCAGCACATTTCCATCAGTCACTACATCTCATTTCACTAATTCACTACATCTCATTTCACTAATTCACTGCATCCCATTTCACGCAGTCACTGCATCCCATTTCCCTCAGTCACAGCATCTCATTTCACTCGGTCACTGCATCCCATTTCCCTCAGTCATTGCATCCCAATTCTCTCAGTCACTGCATCCCATGTCCGTGTGACAGTGCATCCCATGTCCGTATGTAACTGCATCCCATGTCCCTCAGTCACTGAATCCCATGTCCCTCAGTCACTGCATCCCATGTCCCTCAGTCACTGCATCCCATTTCACTCTGTCACTGCATCTCATTTTCGTCAGTTACTGCATCATATTTCCATCAAACAAGGCATCTCATTTCACTCAGTCACTGCATCGCATTTCCCTCAGGTCACTGCGTCCCATTTCACTCAGTCACTGCATCCCATTTCCCTCAGTCACTGCGTCCCATTTCACTCAGTGATGCGTCCAATTTCAGTCAGTGACTGCAACACATTTCGCTCAGAGACTGCATCCCATTTCACTCAGAGACTGCATCCCATTTCACTCAGAGACTGCATCCCATTTAACTCAGAGACTTCATCCCATTTCACTCAGTCACTGCATCTCCTTCAACACAGTTACTGCATCCCATTTCCATCAGTCACTGTTTCCCGTATCTCACACACGCTGCATTCAATTTCCCACACTCAGTGCATCCCATTTCCCATAGTCACACCATCTCCTTGCCCTCAGTCTCATCATCTCATTTCACTCAGTGATTGCATCCTTCTTCCCACAAATACAGCATCCCATTTCACTCAGTCACTGCATCACATTTCCCTCAGCCACTGCATCCCATTTCACTCAGTGACTGCATCACAGTTCACTCAGTGACTGCATCACAGTTCACTCAGTGACTGAATCACAGTACACTCAGTGAGTGCATCATATTTCACTCAGTGACGGAATCACATTTCACTCAGTGACTGAATCACATTTCACTGAGTCACTGCATCCCATTTCCCACAGTCACAGCATCTCCTTTCCCACAGTCTCTGGATCGCATTTCACTCAGTGATTGCATCCTACTTCCCAAAAATACTGAATCTCTTTTCCCTCAGTCACTGCATCTCATTTCACTCAGTCCCTGCATCTCATATCCCTCAGTCACTGCATCCCATTCCACTCAGTGACTGCAACACATTTCACTCAGTGACTGCAACACATTTCACTCAGTCCCTGCATCTCATATTCCTCAGTCACTGCATCCCATTCAACTCAGTGATGCATCACATTTCACTCAGTGACTACAACAGATTTCACTCAGTGACTGCAGCCCATTTCTCTCAGTCACTGCAGCCCATTTCTCTCAGTCACTGCAGCCCATTTCAATCAGTAATGCATCCCATTTCACTCAGTGACTGCAACACATTTCACTCAGTGATTGCATCCCATTTCACTCAGTCACTGCATCCCATTTCACTCAGGCACTGCATCCCATTTCACTCAGGCACTGCATCCCATTTCCCTCAGTCAAAGCGTCCCAATTCCCTCAGTCAAAGCGTCCCATTTCCCTCAG
The DNA here is from genome assembly GCF_030684315.1 of Stegostoma tigrinum. Classification (NCBI taxonomy): domain Eukaryota; kingdom Metazoa; phylum Chordata; class Chondrichthyes; order Orectolobiformes; family Stegostomatidae; genus Stegostoma; species Stegostoma tigrinum. The sequence continues at coordinate 349,600 of NW_026728106.1, forward strand.
TCAAAGCGTCCCATTACCCTCAGTCAAAGCGTCCCATTTCACTCAGTCACTGCATCTCATGTCCCTCAGTCACTGCATCCCATTTCACTCAGTCACTGCATCACATTTCACTCAGACACTGCATCACATTTCACACAGTCACTGCATCCCATTTCACTCAGTCACTGCATCCCAAATCTCTCAGTCACTGCATCCCATGTCCATGTGACAGTGCATCCCATGTCCGTGTGTCACTGCATCCCATGTCCCTCAGTCACTGCATCACATGTCCCGCAGTCACTGCATCACATGTCCCTCAGACACTGCATCTCATTTCACGCAGTCACTGCATCACATTTCACTCAGTCACTGCATTGTATTTTACTCAGTCACTGCATCCCAATTCACTCAATCACTGCATCTCCTTCACCATAGTCACTGCATCCCATTTCCATCACTCACTGTTTCCCTTATCTCACAGACGCTGCATTCAATTTCCCACACTCACTGCATCCCATTTCCCATCATCACAGCATCTCCTTTCCCTCAGTCTCTGCATCTCATTTCAATCAGTGATTGCATCCTACTTCCCAAAAATAGTGCATCCCATTTCGCTCAGTCACTGCATCCCATTTCCCTCAGTCACTGCATCCCATTTTCCTCAGTCACTGCATCTCCTTTCCCTCAGTCTCTGCATCTCATTTCAATCAGTGATTGCATCCTACTTCCCAAAAATAGTGCAACCAATTTCACTCGTCACTGCCACCCATTTCGCTCAGTCACTGCATCCCATTTCCGTCAGTCACTCCATCCCATTTCCCTCAGTCGCAGCATTCCATTTCCCACAGATGCTGCATTTCCTTTCCTTAAGTCACTGCATCCCATTTCACTCAGTCACTGCACCCCAAGCCCGCTCGGGCACTGCATCCCTATTAACTCAGTCACTCCTTCCCAGTACCTCAGTCACTGCATCGCATTTCAGTCAGTCACTGCATCTCATTTCACTCAGTCACTGCATCCCATTTCACTCAGCCACTGCATCCCATTTCACTCAGCCACTGCATCCCATTTCACACAGTGACTGAATCACAGTTCACACAGTGACTGAATCACAGTACACTCAGTGAGTGCATCATATTTCCCTCAGTGACGGAATCACCTTTCACTCAGTGAGTGATACACATTTCACTGAGTCACTGCGTCCCATTTCACGCAGTCACTGCATCCCATTTCACGCAGTCACTGCATCCCATTTCACGCAGTCACTGCATCCCATTGCACTCAGTCACTGCATCCCATTGCACTCAGTCACTGCATCCCATTGCACTCAGTCACTGCATCCCATTACATTCAGTCACTGCATCACATTTCACTCAGTCACTGCATCCCATTTCACTCAGTCACTGCATCACATTTCACTCAGTCACTGCATCCCAATTCACTCCATCACTGCATCTCCCTCACCTCAGTCACCGCATCCCATTTCGATCAGTCACTACATCCCATTTCCACCAGTTACTGCATCCCATTTCACTCAGCCACTGCATCCCATTTCACTAAGACAGTGCATCCCATTTCTCTCAGCCACTGTATCCCATTTCCCTCAGTCACTGTACTCCAAGCCGGCTCGGGCACTGCATCCCTATTAACTCAGTCACTGCATCCTATTTCACTCAGTCACTGCATCCCATTTCACTCTGTCACTGCATCTCATTTCCGTCAGTTACTGCATCATATTTCCATCAAACAAGGCATCCCATTTCCCTCAGTCACTCCTTCCCAGTACCTCAGTCACTGCATCCTATTTCCCTCAATTACTGCATCACATTGCACTCAGGCACTGTATCCCATTTCCCTCAGTCACTGCACCCCAAGCCCGCTCGGGCACTGCATCACTATTCACTCAGTCACTGCATCCCATGTCCCACAGTAACTGCATCACATTTCGATCAGTCACTACATCTCATTTCACTAATTCACGACATCTCATTTCACTAATTCACTGCATCCCATTTCACGCAGTCACTGCATCCCATTTCCCTCAGTCACAGCATCTCATTTCACTCGGTCACTGCATCCCATTTCCCTCAGTCATTGCATCCCAATTCTCTCAGACACTGCATCCCATGTCCGTGTGACAGTGCATCCCATGTCCGTGTGTCACTACATCCCATGTCCCTCAGTCACTGCATCACATGTCCCTCAGACACTGCATCTCATTTCACTCAGTCACTGCATCCCATGTCCCTCAGTCACTGCATCCCATGTCCCTCAGTCACTGCATCCCATTTCACTCTGTCACTGCATCTCATTTCCGTCAGTTACTGCATCATATTTCCATCAAACAAGGCATCTCATTTCACTGAGTCACTGCATCGCATTTCACTCAGTCAGTGCTTCCCATTTCACTCAGTCACTGCATCCCATTTCCCTCAGTCACTGCATCCCATTTTACTCAATCACTGCATCCCATTTCACTCAGTCACTGTATCCCATTTCCCTCAGTCACTGCATCTCCTTCACCACAGTCACTGCATCCCATTTCACGCAGTCACTGCATCACATTTCACTCAGTCACTGCATTGTATTTACCTCAGTCACTGCATCCCAATTCACTCAATCACTGCATCTCCTTCACCATAGTCACTGCATCCCATTTCCATCACTCACTGTTTCCCTTATCTCACAGACGCTGCATTCAATTTCCCACACTCACAGCATCCCATTTCCCATCGTCACAGTATCTCCTTTCCCTCAGTCTCTGCATCTCATTTCAATCAGTGATTGTATCCTACTTCCCAAAAATAATGCATCCCATTTCGCTCAGTCACTGCATCTCATTTCACTCAGTCACTGCATCACATTTCCCTCAGTCACTGCATCCCATTTTCCTCAGTCACTGCATCGCACTTCCCTCAGTCAGTGCATCCCATTTCACTCAGTCACTGCAACCAATTTCACTCGTCACTGCCACCCATTTCGCTCAGTCACTGCATCCCATTACCGTCAGTCACTCCATCTCATTTCCCTCAGTCGCAGCATTCCATTTCCCACAGACACTGCATTTCCTTCCCTTAAGTCACTGCATCCCATTTCACTCAGTCACTGCACCCCAAGCCCGCTCGGGCACTGCATCCCTATTAACTCAGTCACTCCCTCCCAGTACCTCAGTCACTGCATCGCATTTCAGTCAGTCACTGCATCTCATTTCACTCAGTCACTGCATCTCATTTCACTCAGTCACTGCATCCCATTTCACTCAGTCACTGCATCCCATTTCACTCAGTCACTGCATTCCATTTCACTCAGTCACTGCATCCCATTTCACTCAGCCACTGCATCCCATTTCACTCAGTGACTGCATCACAGTTCACACAGTGACTGAATCACAGTTCACACAGTGACTGAATCACAGTACACTCTGAGTGCATCATATTTCACTCAGTGACGGAATCACCTTTCACAAAGTGAGTGAATCACATTTCACTGAGTCACTGCGTCCCATTTCACGCAGTCACTGCATCCCATTTCACGCAGTCACTGCATCCCATTTCACTCAGCCACTGCATCCCATTTCACTCAGCCACTGCATCCCATTTCACTCAGCCACTGCATCCCATTTCACACAGTGACTGAATCACAGTTCACACAGTGACTGAATCACAGTACACTCAGTGAGTGCATCATATTTCCCTCAGTGACGGAATCACCTTTCACTCAGTGAGTGATACACATTTCACTGAGTCACTGCGTCCCATTTCACGCAGTCACTGCATCCCATTTCACGCAGTCACTGCATCCCATTTCACGCAGTCACTGCATCCCATTGCACTCAGTCACTGCATCCCATTGCACTCAGTCACTGCATCCCATTGCACTCAGTCACTGCATCCCATTACATTCAGTCACTGCATCACATTTCACTCAGTCACTGCATCCCATTTCACTCAGTCACTGCATCACATTTCACTCAGTCACTGCATCCCAATTCACTCCATCACTGCATCTCCCTCACCTCAGTCACCGCATCCCATTTCGATCAGTCACTACATCCCATTTCCACCAGTTACTGCATCCCATTTCACTCAGCCACTGCATCCCATTTCACTAAGACAGTGCATCCCATTTCTCTCAGCCACTGTATCCCATTTCCCTCAGTCACTGTACTCCAAGCCGGCTCGGGCACTGCATCCCTATTAACTCAGTCACTGCATCCTATTTCACTCTGTCACTGCATCCCATTTCACTCTGTCACTGCATCTCATTTCCGTCAGTTACTGCATCATATTTCCATCAAACAAGGCATCCCATTTCCCTCAGTCACTCCTTCCCAGTACCTCAGTCACTGCATCCTATTTCCCTCAATTACTGCATCACATTGCACTCAGGCACTGTATCCCATTTCCCTCAGTCACTGCACCCCAAGCCCGCTCGGGCACTGCATCACTATTCACTCAGTCACTGCATCCCATGTCCCACAGTAACTGCATCACATTTCCATCAGTCACTACATCTCATTTCACTAATTCACGACATCTCATTTCACTAATTCACTGCATCCCATTTCACGCAGTCACTGCATCCCATTTCCCTCAGTCACTGCATCTCATTTCACTCGGTCACTGCATCCCATTTCCCTCAGTCATTGCATCCCAATTCTCTCAGACACTGCATCCCATGTCCGTGTGACAGTGCATCCCATGTCCGTGTGTCACTACATCCCATGTCCCTCAGTCACTGCATCACATGTCCCTCAGACACTGCATCTCATTTCACTCAGTCACTGCATCCCATGTCCCTCAGTCACTGCATCCCATTTCACTCTGTCACTGCATCTCATTTCCGTCAGTTACTGCATCATATTTCCATCAAACAAGGCATCTCATTTCACTGAGTCACTGCATCGCATTTCACTCAGTCAGTGCTTCCCATTTCACTCAGTCACTGCATCCCATTTCCCTCAGTCACAGCGTCCCATTTCACTCAGTGATGTGTCCAATTTCAGTCAGTGACTGCAACACATTTCGCTCAGAGTCTGCATCCCATTTCACTCAGAGACTGCATCCCATTTCACTCAGAGACTGCATCCCATTTCACTCAGTCACTGCATCCCATTTCACTCAGTCACTGCATCCCATTTCACTCAGTCACTGCATCACATTTCACTCAGTGACTGCAACACATTTCGCTCAGAGACTGCATCCCATTTCACTCAGAGACTGCATCCCATTTCACTCAGTCACTGCATCCCATGTCCCTCAGTCACTGCATCCCATTTTACTCAATCACTGCATCCCATTTCACTCAGTCACTGTATCCCATTTCCCTCAGTCACTGCATCTCCTTCACCACAGTCACTGCATCCCATTTCACGCAGTCACTGCATCACATTTCACTCAGTCACTGCATTGTATTTCACTCAGTCACTGCATCCCAATTCACTCAATCACTGCATCTCCTTCACCATAGTCACTGCATCCCATTTCCATCACTCACTGTTTCCCTTATCTCACAGACGCTGCATTCAATTTCCCACACTCACAGCATCCCATTTCCCATCGTCACAGTATCTCCTTTCCCTCAGTCTCTGCATCTCATTTCAATCAGTGATTGTATCCTACTTCCCAAAAATAATGCATCCCATTTCGCTCAGTCACTGCATCTCATTTCACTCAGTCACTGCATCACATTTCCCTCAGTCACTGCATCCCATTTTCCTCAGTCACTGCATCGCACTTCCCTCAGTCAGTGCATCCCATTTCACTCAGTCACTGCAACCAATTTCACTCGTCACTGCCACCCATTTCGCTCAGTCACTGCATCCCATTACCGTCAGTCACTCCATCTCATTTCCCTCAGTCGCAGCATTCCATTTCCCACAGACACTGCATTTCCTTCCCTTAAGTCACTGCATCCCATTTCACTCAGTCACTGCACCCCAAGCCCGCTCGGGCACTGCATCCCTATTAACTCAGTCACTCCCTCCCAGTACCTCAGTCACTGCATCGCATTTCTGTCAGTCACTGCATCTCATTTCACTCAGTCACTGCATCCCATTTCACTCAGTCACTGCATCCCATTTCACTCAGTCACTGCATCCCATTTCACTCAGTCACTGCATCCCATTTCACTCAGCCACTGCATCCCATTTCACTCAGTGACTGCATCACAGTTCACACAGTGACTGAATCACAGTTCACACAGTGACTGAATCACAGTACACTCTGAGTGCATCATATTTCACTCAGTGACGGAATCACCTTTCACAAAGTGAGTGAATCACATTTCACTGAGTCACTGCGTCCCATTTCACGCAGTCACTGCATCCCATTTCACGCAGTCACTGCATCCCATTTCACGCAGTCACTGCATCCCATTTCACGCAGTCACTGCATCCCATTGCACTCAGTCACTGCATCCCATTGCACTCAGTCACTGCATCCCATTGCACTCAGTCACTGCATCCCATTACACTCAGTCACTGCATCCCATTACACTCAGTCACTGCATCACATTTCACTCAGTCACTGCATCACATTTCACTCAGTCACTGCATCCCTATTCACTCCATCACTGCATCTCCCTCACCTCAGTCACCGCATCCCATTTCGATCAGTCACTGCATCCCATTTCCACCAGTTACTGCATCCCATTTCACTCAGCCACTGCATCCCATTTCACTAAGACAGTGCATCCCATTTCTCTCAGCCACTGTATCCCATTTCCCTCAGTCACTGTACTCCAAGCCGGCTCGGGCACTGCATCCCTATTAACTCAGTCACTGCATCCCATTTCACTCAGTCACTGCATCCCATTTCACTCAGTGACTGCATCACAGTTCACTCAGTGACGGAATCACATTTCACTCAGTGACTGAATCACATTTCACTGAGTCACTGCATCCCATTTCCCACCGTCACAGCATCTCCTTTCCCACAGTCTCTGCATCTCATTTCAATCAGTGATTGCATCCTCCTTCCCAAAAATACAGCATCCCATTTTGCTCAGTCACTGCGTCTCATTTCACTCGGTCACTGCATCCCATTTCCCTCAGTCAATGCATCTCATTTCCGTCAGTTACTGCATCATATTTCCATCAAACAATGCATCTCATTTCACTCAGTCACTGCATCCAATTTCCCTCAGGTCACTGCATCCCATGTCCATGTGTCACTGCATCCCATATCCCTCATTCACTGCATCCCATTTCCCTCAGTCACGGCATCCCATGTCCCTCAGTCACGGCATCCCATGTCCCTCAGTCACGGCATCCCATGTCCCTCAGTCACTGCATCCCATTTCACTCAGACACTGCATCTCATTTCACTCAGACACTGCATCTCATTTCACTCAGCCATTGCATCCCATTTCACTCAGTGACTGCATCACAGTTCACTCAGTGACTGCATCACAGTTCACTCAGTGACTGAATCACAGTACACTCAGTGAGTGCGTCATATTTCACTCAGTGACGGAATCACATTTCACTCAGTGACTGAATCACATTTCACTGAGTCACTGCATCCCATTTCGCTCAGACACTGCATCTCATTTCACTCGGTCACTGCATCCCATTTCCCTAGGTCACTGCATCCCATTTCCGTCAGTTACTGCATCATACTTCCATCAAACAATGCATCTCATTTCACTCAGTCACTGCAGCTCATGTCACTCTGTCACTGCATCCAATTTCCATCAGTCAGTGCATCTCATTTCACTCATTCACTGCATCGCATTTCACTCAGTCACTGCATCGCATTTCATTCAGTCACTTCATCAAATTTCACACAGTCACTTCATCCCATTTCACTCAGTCACTGCATTCCATTTCCATCTGTCACTGCATCCCATTTCACTCAGTGATGCATCCCATTTCACGCAGTCACTGCACCGCATTTCACGCAGTCACTGCACCGCATTTCACGCAGTCACTGCACCGCATTTCACGCAGTCACTGCACCGCATTTCACGCAGACACTGCATCCCATTTCACTCAGTCACTGCATCCCATTTCACTAAGACAGTGCATCCCATTTCTCTCAGCCACTGTATCCCATTTCAGTCAGTCACTGTACTCCAAGCCTGCTCGGGCACTGCATCCCTATTAACTCAGTCACTGCATCCCATTTCACTCAGTCACTGCATCGCTTTTCACTCTGTCACTGCATCTCATTTCCGTCAGTTACTGCATCATATTTCCATCAAACAAGGCATCTCATTTCACTCAATCACTGCATCGCATTTCACTCTGTCAGTGCTTCCCATTTCACTTAGTCACTGCATCCCATTTCCGTCAGTCACTGCATCCCATTTCCCTCAGTCACTCCTTCCCAGTATCTCAGTCACTGCATCCTATTTCCCTCAATTACTGCATCACATTGCACTCAGGCACTGTATCCCATTTCCCTCAGTCACTGCACCCCAAGCCCGCTTGGGCACTGCATCACTATTCACTCAGTCACTGCATCCCATGTCCCACAGTAACTGCATCACATTTCCATCAGTCACTACATCTCATTTCACTAATTCACTACATCTCATTTCACTAATTCACTGCATCCCATTTCACGCAGTCACTGCATCCCATTTCCCTCAGTCACAGCATCTCATTTCACTCGGTCACTGCATCCCATTTCCCTCAGTCATTGCATCCCAATTCTCTCAGTCACTGCATCCCATGTCCGTGTGACAGTGCATCCCATGTCCGTGTGTCACTGCATCCCATGTCCCTCAGTCACTGCATCACATGTCCCTCAGACACTGCATCTCATTTCACTCAGTCACTGCATCCCATTTCCCTCAGTCACTGCATCCCATGTCCCTCAGTCACTGCATCCCATGTCCCTCAGTCACTGCATCCCATGTCCCTCAGTCACTGCATCCCATTTCACTCTGTCACTGCATCATATTTCCATCAAACAAGGCATCTCATTTCACTGAGTCACTGCATCGCATTTCACTCAGTCAGTGCTTCCCATTTCACTCAGTCACTGCATCCCATGTCCCTCAGTCACTGCGTCCCATTTCACTCAGTGATGCGTCCAATTTCACTCAGTGACTGCAACACATTTCGCTCAGAGACTGCATCCCATTTCACTCAGTCACTGCATCACATTCCACTCAGTCACTGCATCACATTTCACTCAGTCACTGCATCACATTTCACTCAGTGACTGCAACACATTTCACTCAGTGACTGCAACACATTTCGCTCAGAGACTGCATCCCATTTCACTCAGAGACTGCATCCCATTTCCCTCAGTCACTGCATCCCATGTCCCTCAGTCACTGCATCCCATTTTACTCAATCACTGCATCTCATTTCACTCAGTCACTGCATCCCATGTCCCTCAGTCACTGCATCCCATTTTACTCAATCACTGCATCCCATTTCACGCAGTCACTGCATCACATTTCACTCAGTCACTGCATTGTATTTTACTCAGTCACTGCATCCCAATTCACTCAATCACTGCATCTCCTTCACCACAGTCACTGCATCCCATTTCCATCACTCACTGTTTCCCTTATCTCACAGATGCTGCATTCAATTTCCCACACTCACTGCATCCCATTTCCCATCGTCACAGCATCTCCTTTCCCACAGTCTCTGCATCTCATTTCAATCAGTGATTGCATCCTACTTCCCAAAAATAATGCATCCCATTTCGCTCAGTCACTGCATCTCAATTCACTGAGTCACTGCATCGCACTTCCCTCTGTCAGTGCATCCCATTTCACTCAGTCACTGCAACCCATTTCACTCGTCACTGCCACCCATTTCGCTCAGTCACTGCATCCCATTTCCGTCAGTCACTCAATCCCATTTCCCTCAGTCGCAGCATTCCATTTCCCACAGACACTGCATTTCCTTTCCTTAAGTCACTGCATCCCATTTCACTCAGTCACTGCACCCCAAGCCCGCTCGGGCACTGCATCCCTATTAACTCAGTCACTCCTTCCCAGTACCTCAGTCACTGCATCGCATTTCAGTCAGTCACTGCATCTCATTTCACTCAGTCACTGCATCCCATTTCACTCAGTCACTGCATGCCATTTCACTCAGTCACTGCATGCCATTTCACTCAGCCACTGCATCCCATTTCACACAGTGACTGAATCACAGTTCACTCAGTGACTGAATCACAGTACACTCAGTGAGTGCATCATATTTCACTCAGTGACGGAATCACCTTTCACTCAGTGAGTGATACACATTTCACTGAGTCACTGCGTCCCATTTCACGCAGTCACTGCATCCCATTTCACGCAGTCACTGCATCCCATTGCACTCAGTCACTGCATCCCATTACACGCAGTCACTGCATCCCATTAAACTCAGTCACTGCATCCCAATTCACTCCATCACTGCCTCTCCCTCACCTCAGTCACCGCATCCCATTTCGATCAGTCACTGCATCCCATTTCCACCAGTTACTGCATCCCATTTCACTCAGCCACTGCATCCCATTTCACTAAGACAGTGCATCCCATTTCTCTCAGCCACTGTATCCCATTTCCCTCAGTCACTGTACTCCAAGCCGGCTCGGGCACTGCATCCCTATTAACTCAGTCACTGCATCCCATTTCACTCAGTCACTGCATCGCTTTTCACTCTGTCACTGCATCTCATTTCCGTCAGTAACTGCATCATATTTCCATCAAACAAGGCATCTCATTTCACTCAGTCACTGCATCGCATTTCACTCTGTCAGTGCTTCGCATTTCACTCTGTCAGTGCTTCCCATTTCACTTAGTCACTGCATCCCATTTCCGTTCGTCACTGCATCCCATTTCCCTCAGTCACTGCATCCCATTTCCCTCAGTCACTGCATCCCATTTCCCTCAATTACTGCATCACATTGCACTCAGGCACTGTATCCCATTTCCCTCAGTCACTGCACCCCAAGCCCGCTCGGGCACTGCATCACTATTCACTCAGTCACTGCATCCCATGTCCCACAGTAACTGCATCACATTTCCATCAGTCACTACATCTCATTTCACTAATTCACTACATCACATTTCACTAATTCACTGCATCCCATTTCACGCAGTCACTGCATCCCATTTACCTCAGTCACAACATCTCATTTCACTCGGTCACTGCATCCCATTTCCCTCAGTCATTGCATCCCAATTCTCTCAGTCACTGCATCCCATGTCCGTGTGACAGTGCATCCCATGTCCGTGTGTCACTGCATCCCATGTCCCTCAGTCACTGCATCACATGTCCCTCAGACACTGCATCTCATTTCACTCAGTCACTGCATCCCATTTCCCTCAGTCACTGCATCCCATGTCCCTCAGTCACTGCATCCCATTTCACTCTGTCACTGCATCTCATTTTCGTCAGTTACTGCATCATATTTCCATCAAACAAGGCATCTCATTTCACTCAGTCACTGCATCGCATTTCCCTCAGGTCACTGCGTCCCATTTCACTCAGTCACTGCATCCCATTTCCCTCAGTCACTGCGTCCCATTTCACTCAGTGATGCGTCCAATTTCAGTCAGTGACTGCAACACATTTCGCTCAAAGACTGCATCCCATTTCCCTCAGTCACTGCATCCCATGTCCCTCAGTCACTGCATCCCATGTCCCTCAGTCACTGCATCCCATGTCCCTCAGTCACTGCATCCCATTTCACTCTGTCACTGCATCATATTTCCATCAAACAAGGCATCTCATTTCACTGAGTCACTGCATCGCATTTCACTCAGTCAGTGCTTCCCATTTCACTCAGTCACTGCATCCCATGTCCCTCAGTCACTGCGTCCCATTTCACTCAGTGATGCGTCCAATTTCACTCAGTGACTGCAACACATTTCGCTCAGAGACTGCATCCCATTTCACTCAGTCACTGCATCACATTCCACTCAGTCACTGCATCACATTTCACTCAGTCACTGCATCACATTTCACTCAGTGACTGCAACACATTTCATTCAGTGACTGCAACACATTTCGCTCAGAGACTGCATCCCATTTCACTCAGAGACTGCATCCCATTTCCCTCAGTCACTGCATCCCATGTCCCTCAGTCACTGCATCCCATTTTACTCAATCACTGCATCTCATTTCACTCAGTCACTGCATCCCATGTCCCTCAGTCACTGCATCCCATTTTACTCAATCACTGCATCCCATTTCACGCAGTCACTGCATCACATTTCACTCAGTCACTGCATTGTATTTTACTCAGTCACTGCATCCCAATTCACTCAATCACTGCATCTCCTTCACCACAGTCACTGCATCCCATTTCCATCACTCACTGTTTCCCTTATCTCACAGATGCTGCATTCAATTTCCCACACTCACTGCATCCCATTTCCCATCGTCACAGCATCTCCTTTCCCACAGTCTCTGCATCTCATTTCAATCAGTGATTGCATCCTACTTCCCAAAAATAATGCATCCCATTTCGCTCAGTCACTGCATCTCAATTCACTGAGTCACTGCATCGCACTTCCCTCTGTCAGTGCATCCCATTTCACTCAGTCACTGCAACCCATTTCACTCGTCACTGCCACCCATTTCGCTCAGTCACTGCATCCCATTTCCGTCAGTCACTCAATCCCATTTCCCTCAGTCGCAGCATTCCATTTCCCACAGACACTGCATTTCCTTTCCTTAAGTCACTGCATCCCATTTCACTCAGTCACTGCACCCCAAGCCCGCTCGGGCACTGCATCCCTATTAACTCAGTCACTCCTTCCCAGTACCTCAGTCACTGCATCGCATTTCAGTCAGTCACTGCATCTCATTTCACTCAGTCACTGCATCCCATTTCACTCAGTCACTGCATGCCATTTCACTCAGTCACTGCATGCCATTTCACTCAGTCACTGCATGCCATTTCACTCAGCCACTGCATCCCATTTCACACAGTGACTGAATCACAGTTCACTCAGTGACTGAATCACAGTACACTCAGTGAGTGCATCATATTTCACTCAGTGACGGAATCACCTTTCACTCAGTGAGTGATACACATTTCACTGAGTCACTGCGTCCCATTTCACGCAGTCACTGCATCCCATTTCACGCAGTCACTGCATCCCATTGCACTCAGTCACTGCATCCCATTACACGCAGTCACTGCATCCCATTAAACTCAGTCACTGCATCCCAATTCACTCCATCACTGCCTCTCCCTCACCTCAGTCACCGCATCCCATTTCGATCAGTCACTGCATCCCATTTCCACCAGTTACTGCATCCCATTTCACTCAGCCACTGCATCCCATTTCACTAAGACAGTGCATCCCATTTCTCTCAGCCACTGTATCCCATTTCCCTCAGTCACTGTACTCCAAGCCGGCTCGGGCACTGCATCCCTATTAACTCAGTCACTGCATCCCATTTCACTCAGTCACTGCATCGCTTTTCACTCTGTCACTGCATCTCATTTCCGTCAGTAACTGCATCATATTTCCATCAAACAAGGCATCTCATTTCACTCAGTCACTGCATCGCATTTCACTCTGTCAGTGCTTCGCATTTCACTCTGTCAGTGCTTCCCATTTCACTTAGTCACTGCATCCCATTTCCGTTCGTCACTGCATCCCATTTCCCTCAGTCACTGCATCCCATTTCCCTCAGTCACTGCATCCCATTTCCCTCAATTACTGCATCACATTGCACTCAGGCACTGTATCCCATTTCCCTCAGTCACTGCACCCCAAGCCCGCTCGGGCACTGCATCACTATTCACTCAGTCACTGCATCCCATGTCCCACAGTAACTGCATCACATTTCCATCAGTCACTACATCTCATTTCACTAATTCACTACATCACATTTCACTAATTCACTGCATCCCATTTCACGCAGTCACTGCATCCCATTTACCTCAGTCACAACATCTCATTTCACTCGGTCACTGCATCCCATTTCCCTCAGTCATTGCATCCCAATTCTCTCAGTCACTGCATCCCATGTCCGTGTGACAGTGCATCCCATGTCCGTGTGTCACTGCATCCCATGTCCCTCAGTCACTGCATCACATGTCCCTCAGACACTGCATCTCATTTCACTCAGTCACTGCATCCCATTTCCCTCAGTCACTGCATCCCATGTCCCTCAGTCACTGCATCCCATTTCACTCTGTCACTGCATCTCATTTTCGTCAGTTACTGCATCATATTTCCATCAAACAAGGCATCTCATTTCACTCAGTCACTGCATCGCATTTCCCTCAGGTCACTGCGTCCCATTTCACTCAGTCACTGCATCCCATTTCCCTCAGTCACTGCGTCCCATTTCACTCAGTGATGCGTCCAATTTCAGTCAGTGACTGCAACACATTTCGCTCAAAGACTGCATCCCATTTCCCTCAGTCACTGCATCCCATGTCCCTCAGTCACTGCATCCCATGTCCCTCAGTCACTGCATCCCATGTCCCTCAGTCACTGCATCCCATTTCACTCTGTCACTGCATCATATTTCCATCAAACAAGGCATCTCATTTCACTGAGTCACTGCATCGCATTTCACTCAGTCAGTGCTTCCCATTTCACTCAGTCACTGCATCCCATGTCCCTCAGTCACTGCGTCCCATTTCACTCAGTGATGCGTCCAATTTCACTCAGTGACTGCAACACATTTCGCTCAGAGACTGCATCCCATTTCACTCAGTCACTGCATCACATTCCACTCAGTCACTGCATCACATTTCACTCAGTCACTGCATCACATTTCACTCAGTGACTGCAACACATTTCATTCAGTGACTGCAACACATTTCGCTCAGAGACTGCATCCCATTTCACTCAGAGACTGCATCCCATTTCCCTCAGTCACTGCATCCCATGTCCCTCAGTCACTGCATCCCATTTTACTCAATCACTGCATCTCATTTCACTCAGTCACTGCATCCCATGTCCCTCAGTCACTGCATCCCATTTTACTCAATCACTGCATCCCATTTCACGCAGTCACTGCATCACATTTCACTCAGTCACTGCATTGTATTTTACTCAGTCACTGCATCCCAATTCACTCAATCACTGCATCTCCTTCACCACAGTCACTGCATCCCATTTCCATCACTCACTGTTTCCCTTATCTCACAGATGCTGCATTCAATTTCCCACACTCACTGCATCCCATTTCCCATCGTCACAGCATCTCCTTTCCCACAGTCTCTGCATCTCATTTCAATCAGTGATTGCATCCTACTTCCCAAAAATAATGCATCCCATTTCGCTCAGTCACTGCATCTCAATTCACTGAGTCACTGCATCGCACTTCCCTCTGTCAGTGCATCCCATTTCACTCAGTCACTGCAACCCATTTCACTCGTCACTGCCACCCATTTCGCTCAGTCACTGCATCCCATTTCCGTCAGTCACTCAATCCCATTTCCCTCAGTCGCAGCATTCCATTTCCCACAGACACTGCATTTCCTTTCCTTAAGTCACTGCATCCCATTTCACTCAGTCACTGCACCCCAAGCCCGCTCGGGCACTGCATCCCTATTAACTCAGTCACTCCTTCCCAGTACCTCAGTCACTGCATCGCATTTCAGTCAGTCACTGCATCTCATTTCACTCAGTCACTGCATCCCATTTCACTCAGTCACTGCATGCCATTTCACTCAGTCACTGCATGCCATTTCACTCAGTCACTGCATGCCATTTCACTCAGCCACTGCATCCCATTTCACACAGTGACTGAATCACAGTTCACTCAGTGACTGAATCACAGTACACTCAGTGAGTGCATCATATTTCACTCAGTGACGGAATCACCTTTCACTCAGTGAGTGATACACATTTCACTGAGTCACTGCGTCCCATTTCACGCAGTCACTGCATCCCATTTCACGCAGTCACTGCATCCCATTGCACTCAGTCACTGCATCCCATTACACGCAGTCACTGCATCCCATTAAACTCAGTCACTGCATCCCAATTCACTCCATCACTGCCTCTCCCTCACCTCAGTCACCGCATCCCATTTCGATCAGTCACTGCATCCCATTTCCACCAGTTACTGCATCCCATTTCACTCAGCCACTGCATCCCATTTCACTAAGACAGTGCATCCCATTTCTCTCAGCCACTGTATCCCATTTCCCTCAGTCACTGTACTCCAAGCCGGCTCGGGCACTGCATCCCTATTAACTCAGTCACTGCATCCCATTTCACTCAGTCACTGCATCGCTTTTCACTCTGTCACTGCATCTCATTTCCGTCAGTAACTGCATCATATTTCCATCAAACAAGGCATCTCATTTCACTCAGTCACTGCATCGCATTTCACTCTGTCAGTGCTTCGCATTTCACTCTGTCAGTGCTTCCCATTTCACTTAGTCACTGCATCCCATTTCCGTTCGTCACTGCATCCCATTTCCCTCAGTCACTGCATCCCATTTCCCTCAGTCACTGCATCCCATTTCCCTCAATTACTGCATCACATTGCACTCAGGCACTGTATCCCATTTCCCTCAGTCACTGCACCCCAAGCCCGCTCGGGCACTGCATCACTATTCACTCAGTCACTGCATCCCATGTCCCACAGTAACTGCATCACATTTCCATCAGTCACTACATCTCATTTCACTAATTCACTACATCACATTTCACTAATTCACTGCATCCCATTTCACGCAGTCACTGCATCCCATTTACCTCAGTCACAACATCTCATTTCACTCGGTCACTGCATCCCATTTCCCTCAGTCATTGCATCCCAATTCTCTCAGTCACTGCATCCCATGTCCGTGTGACAGTGCATCCCATGTCCGTGTGTCACTGCATCCCATGTCCCTCAGTCACTGCATCACATGTCCCTCAGACACTGCATCTCATTTCACTCAGTCACTGCATCCCATTTCCCTCAGTCACTGCATCCCATGTCCCTCAGTCACTGCATCCCATTTCACTCTGTCACTGCATCTCATTTTCGTCAGTTACTGCATCATATTTCCATCAAACAAGGCATCTCATTTCACTCAGTCACTGCATCGCATTTCCCTCAGGTCACTGCGTCCCATTTCACTCAGTCACTGCATCCCATTTCCCTCAGTCACTGCGTCCCATTTCACTCAGTGATGCGTCCAATTTCAGTCAGTGACTGCAACACATTTCGCTCAAAGACTGCATCCCATTTCACTCAGTGACTGCAACACATTTCGCTCAGAGACTGCATCCCATTTCACGCAGTCACTGCATCCCATTTCACTCAGTCACTGCATCTCCTTCAACACAGTTACTGCATCCCATTTCCATCAGTCACTGTTTCCCGTATCTCACACACGCTGCATTCAATATCCCACACTCAGTGCATCCCATTTCCCATAGTCACACCATTTCCTTGCCCTCAG
Source organism: Stegostoma tigrinum (assembly GCF_030684315.1). NCBI lineage: Eukaryota > Metazoa > Chordata > Chondrichthyes > Orectolobiformes > Stegostomatidae > Stegostoma > Stegostoma tigrinum. Next base: position 366,915 of record NW_026728106.1, read on the forward strand.
TCTCATCATCTCATTTCACTCAGTGATTGCATCCTTCTTCCCACAAATACTGCATCCCATTTCACTCAGTCACTGCATCACATTTCCCTCAGCCACTGCATCCCATTTCACTCAGTGACTGCATCACAGTTCACTCAGTGACTGCATCACAGTTCACTCAGTGACTGAATCACAGTACACTCAGTGAGTGCATCATATTTCACTCAGTGACGGAATCACATTTCACTCAGTGACTGAATCACATTTCACTGAGTCACTGCATCCCATTTCCCACAGTCACAGCATCTCCTTTCCCACAGTCTCTGCATCTCATTTCAATCAGTGATTGCATCCTCCTTCCCAAAAATAGCGCATCCCATTTTGCTCAGTCACTGCATCTCATTTCACTCGGTCACTGCATCCCATTTCCCTTAGTCACTGCATCCCATTTCCCTCAGTCACTGCATCTCATTTCCGTCAGTCACTGCATCATATTTCCATCAAACAATGCATCTCATTTCACTCAGTCACTGCATCCAAATTCCCTCAGGTCACTGCATCCCATGTCCATGTGTCACTGCATCCCATGTCCCTCATTCACTGCATCCTATTTCCCTCAGTCACGGCATCCCATGTCCCTCAGTCACGGCATCCCATGTCCCTCAGTCACTGCATCCCATGTCCCTCAGTCACTGCATCCCATGTCCCTCAGTCACTGCATCCCATGTCCCTCAGTCACTGCATCTCATTTCACTCAGTCACTGCATCTCATTTCACTCAGTCACTGCATCTCATTTCACTCAGCCATTGCATCCCATTTCACTCAGTGACTGCATCACAGTTCACTCAGTGACTGAATCACAGTACACTCAGTGAGTGCATCATATTTCACTCAGTGACGGAATCACATTTCACTCAGTGACTGAATCACATTTCTCTGAGTCACTGCATCCCATTTCGCTCAGTCACTGCATCTCATTTCACTCGGTCACTGCATCCCATTTCCCTAAGTCACTGCATCCCATTTCCCTCAGTCACTGCATCTCATTTCCGTCAGTTACTGCATCATACTTCCATCAAACAATGCATCTCATTTCACTCAGTCACTGCAGCTCATGTCACTCTGTCACTGCATCCAATTTCCATCAGTCAGTGCATCTCATTTCACTCATTCACTGCATCGCATTTCACTCAGTCACTGCATCGCATTTCACTCAGTCACTGCATCGCATTTCACTCAGTCACTGCATCGCATTTCACTCAGTCACTTCATCCCATTTCACACAGTCACTTCATCCCATTTCACACAGTCACTTCATCCCATTTCACTCAGTCACTGCATCCCATTTCCATCTGTCACTGCATCCCATTTCACTGAGTGATGCATCCCATTTCACGCAGACACTGCACCGCATTTCACGCAGACACTGCATCCCATTTCACTCAGTCACTGCATCCCATTTCACTCAATCACTGCATCTCCTTCACCACAGTCACTGCATCCCATTTTCATCACTCACTGTTCCCCGTATCTCACAGACGCTGCTTTCAATTTCACACACTCACTGCATACCATTTCCCATAGTCACAGCATCTCCTTTCCCTCACTCTCTGCATCGCATTTCACTCAGTGATTGCATCCTACTTCCCAAAAATACTGAATCCCTTTTCCCTCAGTCAGTGCATCTCATTTCACTCAGTCCCTGCATCCCATTCAACTCAGTGATGCATCACATTTCACTCAGAGACAGCAACAGATTTCACTCAGTGACTGCAGCCCATTTCTCTCAGTCACTGCAGCCCATTTCACGCAGTCACTGCAGCCCATTTCACTCAGTCACTCCATCTCATTTCATTCAGTCACTGCATCTCATTTCACTCAGTCACTGCATCTCATTTCACTCAGTCACTGCAGCTCATGTCGCTCTGTCACTGCATCCAATTTCCATCAGTCAGTGCATCTCATTTCACTCATTCACTGCATCGCATTTCACTCAGTCACTGCATCTCATTTCACTCAGTCACTGCATTTCATTTCACTCAGTCACTGCATCCCATTTCACTCAGCCACTGCATCCCATTTCACTCAGCCACTGCATCCCATTTCACTCAGCCACTGCATCACAGTTCACACAGTGACTGGATCACAGTTCACACAGTGACTGAATCACAGTACACTCAGTGAGTGCATCATATTTCACTCAGTGACGGAATCACCTTTCACTCAGTGAGTGAATCACATTTCACTGAGTCACTGCGTCCCATTTCACGCAGTCACTGCATCCCATTTCACGCAGTCACTGCATCCAATTGCACTCAGTCACTGCATCCCATTACACTCAGTCACTGCATCCCATTACACTCAGTCACTGCATCACATTTCACTCAGTCACTGCATCACATTTCACTCAGTCACTGCATCACATTTCACTCAGTCACTGCATCCCAATTCACTCCATCACTGCATCTCCCTCACCTCAGTCACCGCATCCCATTTCGATCAGTCACTGCATCCCATTTCAACCAGTTACTGCATCCCATTTCACTCAGCCACTGCATCCCATTTCACTAAGACAGTGCATCCCATTTCTCTCAGCCACTGTATCCCATTTCTCTCAGTCACTGTACTCCAAGCCAGCTCGGTCACTGCATCCCTATTAACACAGTCACTGCATCGCTTTTCACTCTGTCACCGCATCTCATTTCCGTCAGTTACTGCATCATATTTCCATCAAACAAGGCATCTCATTTCTCTCAGTCACTGCATCGCATTTCACTCTGTCAGTGCTTCCCATTTCACTTAGTCACTGCATCCCATTTCCGTCAGTCACTGCATCCCATTTCCATCAGTCACTCCTTCCCAGTACCTCAGTCACTGCATCCTATTTCCCTCAATTACTGCATCACATTGCACTCAGGCACTGTATCCCATTTCCCTCAGTCACTGCACCCCAAGCCCGCTCGGGCACTGCATCACTTTTCACTCTGTCACTGCATCTCATTTCCGTCAGTTACTGCATCATATTTCCATCAAACAAGGCATCTCATTTCACTCAGTCACTGCATCGCATTTCACTCTGTCAGTGCTTCCCATTTCACTTAGTCACTGCATCCCATTTCCGTCAGTCACTGCATCCCATTTCCCTCAGTCACTCCTTCCCAGTACCTCAGTCACTGCATCCTATTTCCCTCAATTACTGCATCACATTGCACTCAGGCACTGTATCCCATTTCCCTCAGTCACTGCACCCCAAGCCCGCTCGGGCACTGCATCACTATTCACTCAGTCACTGCATCCCATGTCCCACAGTAACTGCATCACATTTCCATCAGTCACTACATCTCATTTCACTAATTCACTACATCTCATTTCACTAATTCACTGCATCTCATTTCACTCGGTCACTGCATCCCATTTCCCTCAGTCATTGCATCCCAATTCTCTCAGTCACTGCATCCCATGTCCGTGTGACAGTGCATCCCATGTCCGTGTGTCACTGCATCCCATGTCCCTCAGTAACTGCATCACATGTCCCTCAGACACTGCATCTCATTTCACTCAGTCACTGCAACCCATTTCCCTCAGTCACTGCGTCCCATTTCACTCAGTGATGCGTCCAATTTCACTCAGTGGCTGCAACACATTTCACTCAGAGACTGCATCCCATTTCACTCAGCCACTGCATCCTATTTGACTCAGTGACTGCATCACAGTTCACTCAGTGACGTAATCACATTTCACTCAGTGACGGAATCACATTTCACTGAGTCACTGCGTCCCATTTCACGCAGTCTCTGCATCCCTTTTCACTCAGTCACTGCATCCCATTTCACTCTGCCACGACATCACATTTCACGCAGTCACTGCATCCCATTTCCATCAGTCACTGCATCCCATCTCACACAGTCACTGTATCCCATTTCACGCAGTCACTGAATCCCATTTCACTCAGTCGCTGCATCCCCTTCACCACAGTCACTGCATCCCATTTCCATCAGTCACTGTTTTCGTATCTCACAGACTGTGCATTCTAAGCTTCTCATTTCACTCAGTCACTGCAGCTCATGTCGCTCTGTCACTGCATCCAATTTCCATCAGTCAGTGCATCTCATTTCACTCAGTCACTGCATCGCATTTCACTCAGTCACTCCTTCCCAGTACCTCAGTCACTGCATCACATTTCAATCAGGCACTGCATCTCATTTCCCTCAGTCACTGCATCCAATTTCCATCAGTCACTGCATCCCATTTCACACAGTGACGCATCCCATTTCACTCAGTGACTGCATCCCAATTCACTCAGTGACTGAATCACATTTCACTCAGTCACTGCATCGCATTTCACGCAGTCACTGCATCCCATTTCACTCAGTCACTGCATCTCCTTCAACACAGTTACTGCATCCCATTTCCATCAGTCACTGTTTCCCGTATCTCACACACGATGCATTCAATTTCCCACACTCAGTGCATCCCATTTCCCTCAGTCACTGCATCTCCTTCACCACAGTCACGGCATCACATTTCACGCAGTCACTGCATCCCATTTCACTCAGTCACTGCATCTCCTTCACCATCGTCACTGCATCCCATTTCCATCAGTCACTGTTTCCCTTATCTCACAGACGCTGCATTCAATTTCCCACACTCACTGCATCCCATTTCCCATCGTCACAGCATCTCCTTTCCCTCAGTCTCTGCATCTCATTTCAATCAGTGATTGCATCCGACTTACCAAAAATAGTGCATCCCATTTCGCTCAGTCACTGCATCTCATTTCACTCAGTCACTGCATCTCATTTCACTCAGTCACTGCATCCCATTTCACTCAGCCACTGCATCCCATTTCACACAGTGACTGCATCACAGTTCACACAGTGACTGAATCACAGTTCACTCAGTGACTGAATCACAGTACACTCAGTGAGTGCATCATATTTCACTCAGTGACGGGATCACCTTTCACTCAGTGAGTGAATCACATTTCACTGAGTCACTGCGTCCCATTTCACGCAGTCACTGCATCCCATTTCACGCAGTCACTGCATCCCATTGCACTCAGTCACTGCATCCCATTACACTCAGTCACTGCATCCCATTACACTCAGTCACTGCATCCCATTTCACTCAGTCACTGCATCACATTTCACTCAGTCACTGCATCACATTTCACTCAGTCACTGCATCACATTTCACTCAGTCACTGCATCTCCCTCACCTCAGTCACCGCATCCCATTTCGATCAGTCACTGCATCCCATTTCCCTCAGTCACTGCATCCCATTTCACTAAGACAGTGCATCCCATTTCTCTCAGCCACTGTATCCCATTTCCCTCAGTCACTGTACTCCAAGCCGGCTCGGGCACTGTATCCCTATTAACTCAGTCACTGCATCCCATTTCACTCAGTCACTGCATCGCTTTTCACTCTGTCACTGCATCTCATTTCCATCAGTTACTGCATCATATTTCCATCAAACAAGGCATCTCATTTCACTCAGTCACTGCATCGCATTTCACTCTGTCAGTGCTTCCCATTTCACTTAGTCACTGCATCCCATTTCACTCAGTCACTGCATCACATTTCACACAGTCACTGCATCACATTTCACACAGTCACTGCATCACATTTCACACAGTCACTGTATCCCATTTCACTCAGTCACTGCATCTCCTTCACCATAGTCACTGCATCCCATTTTCATCTCTCACTGTTCCCCGTATCTCACAGACGCTGCATTCAATTTCCCACACTCACTGCCTCCCATTTCCCATCGTGACAGCATCTCCTTTCCCTCAGTCTCTGCATCGCATTTCACTCCATGATTGCATCCCATTTCCCTCAGTCATTGCATCCCATTTCCGTCAGTCACTGCATCCCATTGCACTCAGGCACTGTATCCCATTTCCCTCAGTCACTGCACCCCAAGCCCGCTCGGGCACTGCATCACTATTCACTCAGTCACTGCATCCCATGTCCCACAGGAACTGCATCACATTTCCATCAGTCACTACATCTCATTTCACTAATTCACTGCATCCCATTTCCCTCAGTCACAGCATCTCATTTCACTCGGTCACTGCATCCCATTTCCCTCAGTCATTGCATCCCAATTCTCTCAGTCACTGCATCCCATGTCCGTGTGACAGTGCATCCCATGTCCGTGTGTCAATGCATCCCATGTCCCTCAGTCACTGCATCACATGTCCCTCAGTCACTGCATCACATGTCCCTGAGTCACTGCATCCCATGTCCCTCAGTCACTGCATCCAATGTCCTTCAGTCACTGCATCCCATGTCCTTCAGTCACTGCATCCCATTTCCCTCAGTCACTGCATCCCATGTCCCTCAGGCACTGCATCCCATTTCACTCTGTCACTGCATCTCATTTCCGTCAGTTACTGCATCATATTTCCATCAAACAAGGCATCTCATTTCACTGAGTCACTGCATCGCATTTCACTCAGTCAGTGCTTCCCATTTCACTCAGTCACTGCATCCCATTTCCCTCAGTCACTGCGTCCCATTTCACTCAGTGATGCGTCCAATTTCAGTCAGTGACTGCAACACATTTCGCTCAGAGACTGCATCCCATTTCCACCAGTTACTGCATCCCATTTCACTCAGCCACTGCATCCCATTTCACTAAGACAGTGCATCCCATTTCTCTCAGCCACTGTATCCCATTTCCCTCAGTCACTGTACTCCAAGCCGGCTCGGGCACTGCATCCCTATTAACTCAGTCACTCCTTCCCAGGACCTCAGTCACTGAATCCCATGTCCCACAGTAACTGCATCCAATTTCCATCAGTCACTGCATCTCATTTCACTCATTAACTGCATCCCATTTCAATCAGACACTGCATCCCATCTCACTCAGACACTGCATCCCATCTCACTCAGTCACTGCATCCCATTTCCCTCAGTCACTGCATCCCATTTCCATTCGTCACTGGTTCCCGTATCTCACAGGCGCTGCATTCAATTTCCGACACTCACTGTATCCCATTTCCCACAGACACAGCATCTCCCTTCCCTCAGACTCTGCATCTCACTTCAATCAGTGATTGCATCCTACTTCCCACAAATACTGCATCCGATTTCGCTCAGTCACTGCATCTCATTTCACTTGGTCACCGCATCCCATTTCCCTCAGTCACTGCATCCCATTTCCCTCAGTCACTGCATCTCATTTCCGTCAGTTACTGCATCATATTTCCATCAAACAATGCATCTCATTTCACTCAGTCAGTGCATCCCATTTCCCTCAGTCAGTGCATCCCATTTCCCTCAGTCAGTGCATCCCATTTCACTCAGTCACTGCATCCCATTTCACTCAGTCACTGCATCCCATTTCACTCAGTCACTGCATCCCATTTCACTCAGTCACTGCAACCCATTTCGCTCAGTCACTGCATCCCATTTCCGTCAGTCACTCCATCCCATTTCCCTCAGTCGCAGCATCCCATTTCCCACAGACACTGCATTTCCTTTCCTTAAGTCACTGCATCCCATTTCCCTCAGTCACTGCCTCTCATTTCACTCGGTCACTGCATCCCATTTCCCTCAGTCACTGCATCCCATTTCACTCAGTCACTGCATCACATTTTACTCAGTCACTGCATCACATTTTACTCAGTCACTGCATCCCATTTCACTCAGTCACTGGATCTCCTTCACCATAGTCACTGCATCCCATTTCCATCAGTCACAGTTTCCCGTATCTCACAGGCGCTGCATTCAATTTCCGACACTCACTGCATCCCATTTCCCAGAATCACAGCGACTCCTTTCCCTCAGTCACTGCATCCCATTTCCCACAGTCACTGCATCCCATTTCACTCAGTCAGTGCGTCCCATTTCGCTCAGGCACTGTATCCCATTTCCGTCACTCACTGCACCCCGAGTCCGCTCGGGCATTGCACCCCGATGAACTCAGTCACTCCTTCCTGTTACCTCAGTCACTGAATCCCATTTCCCTCAGGTTCTGCATCACATTTCCATCAGATACTGCAGCTCATGTCACTGTCACTGCATCCCATTTCCCTCAGTCACTGCATCCCATTTAACTCAGTCACTGCATCCCATTTCACTCAGTCACTGCATCCCATTTCACTCAGTCACTGCATCTCCTTCGCCACAGTCACAGCATCCCACTTCAAGCAGTCACTGCATCACATTTCACTCAGTCACTGCATCGTATTTTACTCAGTCACTGCATCCCATTTCACTCAATGACTGCATCTCCTTCCCCACAGTCACTGCGTCCAATTTCGATCAGTCACTGTTTCCCGTATCTCACAGACGCTGCATTCAATTTCCCACACACACTGCATCCACATTTCCCATCGTGACAGCATCTCCTTTCCCTCAGTCTCTGCATCGCATTTCACTCAGTGGTTGCATCCCATTTCCCTCAGTCAGTGCATCCCATTTCCGTCAGTCACTGCATCCCATTTCCCTCAGTCACTCCTTCCCAGTACCTCAGTCACTGCATCCTATTTCCCTCAATTACTGCATCACATTGCACTCAGGCACTGTATCCCATTTCCCTCAGTCACTGCACCCCAAGCCCGCTCGGGTACTGCATCACTATTCACTCAGTCACTGCATCCCATGTCCCACAGTAACTGCATCACATTTCCATCAGTCACTACATCTCATTTCACTAATTCACTGCATCCCATTTCACGCAGTCACTGCATCCCATTTCCCTCAGTCACAGCATCTCATTTCACTCGGTCACTGCATCCCATTTCCCTCAGTCATTGCATCCCAATTCTCTCAGTCACTGCATCCCATGTCCCTGTGACAGTGCATCCCATGTCCGTGTGTCACTGCATCCCATGTCCCTCAGTCACTGCATCACATGTCCCTCAGTCACAGCATCTCATTTCACTCGGTCACTGCATCCCATTTCCCTCAGTCATTGCATCCCAATTCTCTCAGTCACTGCATCCCATGTCCGTGTGACAGTGCATCCCATGTCCGTGTGTCACTGCATCCCATGTCCCTCAGTCACTGCATCACATGTCCCTCAGACACTGCATCTCATTTCACTCAGTCACTGCATCCCATTTCCCTCAGTCACTGCATCCCACGTCCCTCAGTCACTGCATCCCATGTCCCTCAGTCACTGCATCCCATGTCCCTCAGTCACTGCATCCCATGTCCCTCAGTCACTGCATCCCATTTCAGTCCAATTACTGCATCATATTTCCATCAAACAGGGCATCTCATTTCACTCAGTCACTGCATGTCATTTCACTCAGTCACTGCATCCCATTTCCCTCAGTCACTGCATCCCATGTCCTTCAGTCACTGCATCCCATGTCCCTCAGTCACTGCATCCCATGTCCCTCAGTCACTGCATCCCATTTCACTCTGTCACTGCATCTCATTTCCGTCAGTTACTGCATCATATTTCCATCAAACAAGGCATCTCATTTCACTGAGTCACTGCATCGCATTTCACTCAGTCAGTGCTTCCCATTTCACTCAGTCACTGCATCCCATTTTTCTCAGTCATTGCATCCCAATTCTCTCAGTCACTGCATCCCATGTCCGTGTGACAGTGCATCCCATGTCCGTGTGTCACTGCATCCCATGTCCCTCAGTCACTGCATCCCATGTCCCTCAGTCAATGCATCCCATTTCACTCTGTCACTGCATCTCATTTCCGTCCAATTACTGCATATTTCCATCAAACAAGGCATCTCATTTCACTCAGTCACTGCATGTCATTTCACTCAGTCACTGCATCCCATTTCCCTCAGTCACTGCATCCCATGTCCTTCAGTCACTGCATCCCATGTCCCTCAGTCACTGCATCCCATGTCCCTCAGTCACTGCATCCCATTCCACTCTGTCACTGCATCTCATTTCCGTCAGTTACTGCATCATATTTCCATCAAACAAGGCATCTCATTTCACGCAGTCACTGCATCGCATTTCACTCAGTCAGTGCTTCCCATTTCACTCAGTCACTGCATCCCATTTCCCTCAGTCACTGCGTCCCATTTCACTCAGTGATGCGTCCAATTTCAGTCAGTCACTGCAACACATTTCGCTCAGAGACTGCATCCCATTTCACTCAGTGACTGCAACACATTTCGCTCAGAGACTGCATCCCATTTCACTCAGAGACTGCATCCCATTTCACTCAGAGACTGCATCCCATTTCACTCAGAGACTGCATCCCATTTCACTCAGTCACTGCATCCCATCTCCCTCACTCACTGCACCGCAAGTCCGCTCGGGCACTGCATCCCCATGAACTCAGTCACTCATTCCCACTACCTCAGTCACTGCATCCCATTTCCCTCAGGTACTGCATCACATTTCCATCAGACACTGCAGCTCATGTCACTCTGTCACTGCATCCCATTTCCCTCAGTCACTGCATCCCATTTCACTCAGTCACTGCATCACATTTCCCTCAGCCACTGCATCCCATTTCACTCAGCGACTGCATCACAGTTCACTCAGTGACTGCATCACAGTTCACTCAGTGACTGCATCACAGTTCAGTCAGTGACTGAATCACAGTACACTCAGTGAGTGATTAATATTTCACTCAGTGACTGAATCACATTTCACTGAGTCACTGCATCCCATTTCACACAGTCACTGCATCCCATTTCCCATCGTCACAGCATCTCCTTTCCCACAGTCTCTGCATCTCATTTCAATCAGTGATTGCATCCTACTTCCCAAAAATAGTGCATCCCATTTCGCTCAGTCACTGCATCTCATTTCACTCGGTCACTGCATCCCATTTCCCGCAGTCACTGCATCCCATTTCCCTCAGTCACTGCATCCCACGTCCCACAGTCACTGCATCCCACGTCCCACAGTCACTGCATCCCACGTCCCACAGTCACTGCAGCCCATTCCACTCAGTCACTGCATCCCATTCCACTCAGTCAGTGCGTCACATTTCACTCAGGCACTATATCCCATTTCCCTAAGTCACTGCATCCCAAGCCCGCACGGGCACTGCATCCCTATTAACTCAGTCACTCCTTCCCAGTACCTCAGTCACTGCATCGCATTTCACTCAGTCACTACATCCCATCACCCTCAGTCGCAGCATCCCATTTCCCACAGACACTGCATTTCCTTTCCCTAAGTCAGTGCATCTCATTTCCACCAGTCACTGCATCCCATTTCACACAGACACTGCATCCCATTTCACACAGCCACGGCATCCCATTTCACTCACAGCTTCACTTTACACTCAGTCAGAGCATCCCATTTCCATCCGTCACCGCGTCCCATTTCCTCAGTCACTGCTCCTCCTTTCCACAGTCACGGCAATCCCATTTCACTCAGTCACTGCATCCCATTTCAATCAGTCACTGCATCTCCTTTCCATCAGTCACTGCGTCCCATTTCACTCAGTCACTGCGTCCCATTTCACTCAGTCACTGCGTCCCAATTCCCAGTCACTGCATCCCATTACCCTCAGTCACTGCATCACATTCCCCTCAGTCACTGCATCCCATTTCACTCAGTCACTGCATCCCATTTCACTCAGTCACTGCATCCCATTACCCTCAGTCACTGCATCACATTTCAATCAGTCACTGCATCCCATTTCACTCAGTCACTGCATCCCATTACCCTCAGTCACTGCATCCCATTACCCTCAGTCACTGCATCCCATTACCTTCAGTCGCAGGATCCCATTTCCAACAGACACTGCATACCATTTCCTTCAGTCACTGCATCCCAGTTCACTCAGTCTCGGCATCTCATTTCCATCAGTCACTGCATCCCATTTCCCTCAGTCACTGCATCCCATGTCCCTCAGTCAGTGCATCCCATGTCCCACAGTCACTGCATGTCATTTCACTCAATCACTGCATCCCATTTCACTCAGTCAGTGCGTCCCTTTTCAGTCAGGCACTGTCTCGCATTTCCCTCAGTCACTGCACCCCAAGCCCGCTCGGGCACTGATTCCCTATTAACTCAGTCACTCCTTCCCAGTACCTCTGTCACTGCATCCCATGTCCGTCAGTCACTGCATCTCATTTCACTCAGTCACTGCATCTCATTTCACTCAGTCACTGCATCCCATTCCACTCAGTCACTGCATCCCATTCCACTCAGCCACTGCATCACAGTTCACTCAGTGACTGAATCATAGTTCACTCAGTGACTGAATCACAGTTCACTCAGTGACTGAATCACAGTTCACTCAGTCACTGCATCCCATTGTCCTCAGTCACTGCATCCCATTTCCATCAGTCAGTGCATCCCATTTCCCACAGTCACTGCATCTCCGTTCCTCAATCACTGCATGTCATTTCACTCAGTCTCTGCAGCCCATTTCACCTCCGTCACTGCATCCCATTACCATCAGTCACTGCATCCCAGTACGCTCAGTCACTGCATCCCAGTACGCTCAGTCACTGCATCCCATTTCCCTCAGACACTGCATCCCATTTCCCTCAGACACTGCATCTGATTTCCATCAGTCACTGCATCCCATTTCCCTCAGTCATTGCATCCCATTTCCCACAGTCATTGCATCTCCTATCCCTCATTCACTGCATTCCATTAACCACAGTCACTGCATCGCGTTACCCTCAGTCACTGCATCACATTACCCTCAGCCAGAGCAACCAATTTCCCACATTCACTGCATCTCCTTTCCCTCAGTCAATGCTTCACATTCCACTGAGTCACTGCATCCCATTCCACAGTGTCACAGCATCCCATTTCACTCAGTGACTGCAACCCATTACCCTCAGTCACTGCAGCCCATTTCACTCAGTCACTGCATCCCATTAACTTCAGTCGCAGGATCCCATTTCAAACAGACACTGCATCCCATTTCCCTCAGTCACTGCATCCCATTTCCCTCAGTCACTGCATCCCATTTCCATCAGTCACTGCATCCCATTTCCATCAGTCTTGGAATCTCATTTCCCTCAGTCACTGCATCCCATTTTCCTCAGTCACTGCAGCCCATTTCCCTCAGTCACTGCAGCCCATTTCCCTCAGTCACTGCATCACATTTCACTCAGTCACTGCATCACATTTCACTCAGTCACTGCATCACATTCCACTCAAACACTGCATCCCATGTCCCACATTCACTGCATCCCATTTCCATCAGCCACTGTTTCCCCTATCTCTCAGACGCTGTATTCAATTTCCCACACTCACGGCATGCATTCCCCTCAGTCACTGCATCCCATGTCCCTCAGTCACTGCATCCCATTTCCCTCAGTCACTGCATCTCATTTCACTCAGTCACTGCATCTCATTTCACTCAGTCACTGTGTCTCATTTCACTCAGTCACTGCGTCTCATTTCACTCAGCCACTGCATCACAGTTCACTCAGTGACTGAATCACAGTTCACTCAGTGACTGCATCACATTTCACTCAATCACTGCATCCCATTTCCATCAGCCACTGTTTCCCCTATCTCTCAGACGCTGTATTCAATTTCCCACACTCACTGCATGCATTCCCCTCAGTCACTGCATCCCATGTCCCTCAGTCACTGCATCCCATTTCCCTCAGTCACTGCATCCCATTTCCCTCAGTCACTGCATCCCATGTCCCTCAGTCACTGCATCCCATTGTCCTCAGTCACTGCAACACATTTCACTCACTGACAGCATCCCATTTCCGTCAGTCACTGCATCCCATTTCCCTCAGTCACTGCATCCCATTTCCAACAGTCACTGCATCGCATTTCACTCAGTCACTGCATCGCATTTCACTCAGTCACTGCATCGCATTTCACTCAGTCACTGCATCCCCTTTCACTCAGTGACTGCAACACATTTCACTCAGTGACTGCAACACATTTCACTCACTGACTGCATCCCATTTCCCTCAGTCACTGCATCTCATTTCACTCAGTCACTGCATCACATTTCACTCAGTCACTGCGTCCCATTTCCCTCAGTCACTGCGTCCCATTACCCTGAGTCACAGTATGCCATTTCCCACAGTCACTGCATCTCCTTTCCCTCTGTCACTGCACCCCACGTCCCTCAGTCACTGCATCCCATTTCCCTCAGTCACTGCATCCCATGTCCCTCAGTCACTGCATCCCATGTCCCTCAGTCACTGCATCCCATGTCCCTCAGTCACTGCATCCCATGTCCCTCAGACACTGCATCTCATTTCACTCATTCACTGCATCCCATTTCACGCAGTCACTGCATCCCATTCCACTCAGTCACTGCATCCGATTTCACTCAGTCAGTGCGTCACATTTCACTCAGGCACTGTATCCCATTTCCCTAAGTCACTGCACCCCAAGCCCGCACGGGCACTGCCTCACTATTAACTCAGTCACTCCTTCCCACTACCTCAGTCACTGCATCGCATTTCACTCAGTCACTGCATCCCATTTCACTCAGTCACTGCATCCATTTCCATCAGTCACTGCATCCCATCACCCTCAGTCGCAGCATCCCATTTCCCACAGACACTGCATTTCCTTTCCCTAAGTCAGTGCATCTCATTTCCACCAGTCACTGCATCCCATTTCACACAGCCACTGCATCCCATTTCACACAGCCACTGCATCCCATTTCACTCAATGCTTCACTTTACACTCAGTCAGAGCATCCCATTTCCATCCGTCACCACGTCCCATTTCCTCAGTCACTGCATCTCCTTTCCACAGTCACGGCAATCCCATTTCACTCAGTCACTGCATCCCATTTCAATCAGTCACTGCATCTCCTTTCCATCAGTCACTGCGTCCCAATTCCCAGTCACTGCGTCCCATTTCCCTCAGTCAGTGCATCACATTTCCCTCAGTCACTGCATCCCATTCCCCTCAGTCACTGCATCCCATTCCCCTCAGTCACTGCATCCCATTCTCCTCAGTCACTGCATCCCATTCCCCTCAGTCACTGCATCCCATTGTCCTCAGTCACTGCATCCCATTGTCCTCAGTCACTGCATCCCATTGTCCTCAGTCACTGCATCCCATTGTCCTCAGTCACTGCATCCCATTGTCATCATTCACTGCATCCCATTTCACTCAGTCACTGCATCCCATTACCCTCAGTTACTGCATCCCATTTCACTCAGTCACTGCATCCAATTTCACTCAGTCACTGCATCCCATTTCACTCAGTCACTGCATCCCATTACCCTCAGTCACTGCATCCCATTACCCTCAGTCACTGCATCCCATTACCTTCAGTCGCAGGATCCCAATTCCAACAGACACTGCATCCCATTTCCTTCAGTCACTGCATCCCATTTCCCTCAGTCACTGCATCGCATTTCCTTCAGTCACTGCATCCCAGTTCACTCAGTCTCGGCATCTCATTTCCCTCAGTCACTGCATCCCATTTCCCTCAGTCACTGCATCCCATGTCCCTCAGTCACTGCATCCCACGTCCCTCATTCACTGCATCCCACGTCCCTCAGTCACTGCATCCCACGTCCCTCAGTCACTGCATCCCATTTCACTCAGTCACTGTATCCCATTTCCCTCAGTCAGTGCATCCCATGTCCCTCAGTCACTGCATCCCATGTCCCACAGTCACTGCATGTCATTTCACTCAGTCAGTGCGTCCCTTTTCGGTCAGGCACTGTCTCCCATTTCCCTCAGTCACTGCACCCCAAGCCCGCTCGGGCACTGATTCCCTATTAACTCAGTCACTCCTTCCCAGTACCTCTGTCACTGCATCCCATGTGCCTCAGTCAGTGCATCCCATGTCCCTCAGTCAGTGCATCCCATGTCCCTCAGTCACTGCATCCCATTTCCGTCAGTCACCGCATCCCATTTCCCTCAGTCACTGCATACCATTTCCATCAGTCACTGCATCCCAGTTCACTCAGTCTTGGCATCTCATTTCCCTCAGTCACTGCATCCCATTTCCCTCAGTCACTGCATCCCAGTACGCTCAGTCACAGCATCCCATTTCCCTCAGACACTGCATCCCATTTCCCTCAGTCACTGCATCCCAGTACGCTCAGTCACTGCATCCCATTCCACTCAGTCACTGCATCCCATTCCACTCAGTCACTGCATCCCATTCCACTCAGCCACTGCATCACAGTTCACTCAGTGACTGAATCATAGTTCACTCAGTGACTGAATCACAGTTCACTCAGTCACTGCATCCCATTGTCCTCAGTCACTGCATCCCATTTCCATCAGTCAGTGCATCCCATTTCCCACAGTCACTGCATCTCCGTTCCTCAATCACTGCATGTCATTTCACTCAGTCTCTGCAGCCCATTTCACCTCCGTCACTGCATCCCATTACCATCAGTCACTGCATCCCAGTACGCTCAGTCACTGCATCCCAGTACGCTCAGTCACAGCATCCCATTTCCCTCAGACACTGCATCCCATTTCCCTCAGACACTGCATCCCATTTCCCTCAGACACTGCATCTGATTTCCATCAGTCACTGCATCCCATTTCCCTCAGTCATTGCATCCCATTTCCCACAGTCATTGCATCTCCTATCCCTCATTCACTGCATTCCATTAACCACAGTCACTGCATCGCGTTACCCTCAGTCACTGCATCACATTACCCTCAGCCAGAGCAACCAATTTCCCACATTCACTGCATCTCCTTTCCCTCAGTCAATGCTTCACATTCCACTGAGTCACTGCATCCCATTCCACAGTGTCACAGCATCCCATTTCACTCAGTGACTGCAACCCATTACCCTCAGTCACTGCAGCCCATTTCACTCAGTCACTGCATCCCATTAACTTCAGTCGCAGGATCCCATTTCAAACAGACACTGCATCCCATTTCCCTCAGTCACTGCATCCCATTTCCCTCAGTCACTGCATCCCATTTCCATCAGTCACTGCATCCCATTTCCATCAGTCACTGCATCCCATTTCCATCAGTCTTGGAATCTCATTTCCCTCAGTCACTGCATCCCATTTCCCTCAGTCACTGCATCCCATTTCCCTCAGTCACTGCAGCCCATTTCCCTCAGTCACTGCATCTCATTTCACTCAGTCACTGCATCACATTTCACTCAGTCACTGCATCACATTCCACTCAAACACTGCATCCCATGTCCCACATTCACTGCATCCCATTTCCATCAGCCACTGTTTCCCCTATCTCTCAGACGCTGTATTCAATTTCCCACACTCACGGCATGCATTCCCCTCAGTCACTGCATCCCATGTCCCTCAGTCACTGCATCCCATTTCCCTCAGTCACTGCGTCTCATTTCACTCAGTCACTGCGTCTCATTTCACTCAGTCACTGCGTCTCATTTCACTCAGTCACTGCGTCTCATTTCACTCAGCCACTGCATCACAGTTCACTCAGTGACTGAATCACAGTTCACTCAGTGACTGCATCACATTTCACTCAATCACTGCATCCCATGTCCCACATTCACTGCATCCCATTTCCATCAGCCACTGTTTCCCCTATCTCTCAGACGCTGTATTCAATTTCCCACACTCACTGCATGCATTCCCCTCAGTCACTGCATCCCATGTCCCTCAGTCACTGCATCCCATTTCCCTCAGTCACTGCATCCCATGTCCCTCAGTCACTGCATCCCATTGTCCTCAGTCACTGCAACACATTTCACTCACTGACTGCATCCCATTTCCGTCAGTCACTGCATCCCATTTCCCTCAGTCACTGCATCCCATTTCCAACAGTCACTGCATCGCATTTCACTCAGTCACTGCATCGCATTTCACTCAGTCACTGCATCCCCTTTCACTCAGTGACTGCAACACATTTCACTCAGTGACTGCAACACATTTCACTCACTGACTGCATCCCATTTCCCTCAGTCACTGCATCTCATTTCACTCAGTCACTGCATCACATTTCACTCAGTCACTGCGTCCCATTCCCCTCAGTCACTGCATCCCATTACCCTGAGTCACAGTATGCCATTTCCCACAGTCACTGCATCTCCTTTCCCTCTGTCACTGCACCCCACGTCCCTCAGTCACTGCATCCCATTTCCCTCAGTCACTGCATCCCATGTCCCTCAGTCACTGCATCCCATGTCCCTCAGTCACTCCTACCCTGTACCTCAGTCACTGCATCGCATTTCCCTCAGTTACTGCGTCACATTTCCATCAGACACTGCAGCTCATGTCACTCTGTCACTGCATCCCATGTCCCTCAGTCACTGCATCCCATTTCCCTCAGTCACTGCATCCCATGTCCCTCAGTCACTGCATCCCATGTCCCTCAGTCACTGCATCCCATGTCCCTCAGACACTGCATCTCATTTCACTCATTCACTGCATCCCATTTCACGCAGTCACTGCATTCCATTCCACTCAGTCACTGCATCCGATTTCACTCAGTCAGTGCGTCACATTTCACTCAGGCACTGTATCCCATTTCCCTAAGTCACTGCACCCCAAGCCCGCACGGGCACTGCCTCACTATTAACTCAGTCACTCCTTCCCACTACCTCAGTCACTGCATCGCATTTCACTCAGTCACTGCATCCCATTTCACTCAGTCACTGCATCCATTTCCATCAGTCACTGCATCCCATCACCCTCAGTCGCAGCATCCCATTTCCCACAGACACTGCATTTCCTTTCCCTAAGTCAGTGCATCTCATTTCCACCAGTCACTGCATCCCATTTCACACAGCCACTGCATCCCATTTCACACAGCCACTGCATCCCATTTCACTCAATGCTTCACTTTACACTCAGTCAGAGCATCCCATTTCCATCCGTCACCACGTCCCATTTCCTCAGTCACTGCATCTCCTTTCCACAGTCACGGCAATCCCATTTCACTCAGTCACTGCATCCCATTTCAATCAGTCACTGCATCTCCTTTCCATCAGTCACTGCGTCCCAATTCCCAGTCACTGCGTCCCATTTCCCTCAGTCAGTGCATCACATTTCCCTCAGTCAGTGCATCACATTTCCCTCAGTCACTGCATCCCATTCCCCTCAGTCACTGCATCCCATTCCCCTCAGTCACTGCATCCCATTGTCCTCAGTCACTGCATCCCATTGTCCTCAGTCACTGCATCCCATTGTCCTCAGTCACTGCATCCCATTGTCCTCAGTCACTGCATCCCATTGTCCTCATTCACTGCATCCCATTGTCCTCATTCACTGCATCCCATTTCACTCAGTCACTGCATCCCATTACCCTCAGTTACTGCATCCCATTTCACTCAGTCACTGCATCCCATTTCACTCAGTCACTGCATCCCATTTCACTCAGTCACTGCATCCCATTACCCTCAGTCACTGCATCCCATTACCCTCAGTCACTGCATCCCATTACCTTCAGTCGCAGGATCCCAATTCCAACAGACACTGCATCCCATTTCCTTCAGTCACTGCATCCCATTTCCCTCAGTCACTGCATCGCATTTCCTTCAGTCACTGCATCCCAGTTCACTCAGTCTCGGCATCTCATTTCCCTCAGTCACTGCATCCCATTTCCCTCAGTCACTGCATCCCATGTCCCTCAGTCACTGCATCCCACGTCCCTCAGTCACTGCATCCCACGTCCCTCATTCACTGCATCCCACGTCCCTCATTCACTGCATCCCACGTCCCTCAGTCACTGCATCCCACGTCCCTCAGTCACTGCATCCCATTTCACTCAGTCACTGCATCCCATTTCACTCAGTCACTGCATCCCATTTCCCTCAGTCACTGCATCCCATGTCCCTCAGTCACTGCATCCCATGTCCCACAGTCACTGCATGTCATTTCACTCAGTCAGTGCGTCCCTTTTCGGTCAGGCACTGTCTCCCATTTCCCTCAGTCACTGCACCCCAAGCCCGCTCGGGCACTGATTCCCTATTAACTCAGTCACTCCTTCCCAGTACCTCTGTCACTGCATCCCATGTCCCTCAGTCAGTGCATCCCATGTCCCTCAGTCACTGCATCCCATTTCCGTCAGTCACCGCATCCCATTTCCCTCAGTCACTGCATACCATTTCCATCAGTCACTGCATCCCAGTTCACTCAGTCTTGGCATCTCATTTCCCTCAGTCACTGCATCCCATTTCCCTCAGTCACTGCATCGCATTTCACTCAGTCACTGCATCACATTTCACTCAGTCACTGCATCACATTTCACTCAGTCACTGCATCCCATGTCCCACATTCACTGCATCCCATTTCCATCAGTCACTGTTTCCCGTATCTCTCAGATGCTGTATTCAATTTCCCACACTCACTGCATCCCATTCCCCTCAGTCACTGCATCCCATTACCCTGAGTCACAGTATGCCATTTCCCACAGTCACTGCATCCCATGTCCCTCAGTCACTGCATCCCATGTCCCTCAGTCACTGCATCCCATGTCCCTCAGTCACTGCATCCCATTGTCCTCAGTCACTGCATCCCACTTCATTCAGTCACTGCATCTCATTTCACTCACTGACTGCATCCCATTTCCGTCAGTCACTGCATCCCATTTCCCTCAGACACTGCATCCCATTTCCAACAGTCACTGCATCGCATTTCACTCAGTCACTGCATCGCATTTCACTCAGTCACTGCATCCCCTTTCACTCAGTCACTGCATCCCCTTTCACTCAGTGACTGCAACACATTTCACTCACAGACTGCATCCCATTTTCCTCAGTCACTGCATCTCATTTCACTCAGTCACTGCATCCCATTTCCCTCAGTCACTGCATCCCATTTCACTCAATCACTGCATCCCATTTCCAACAGTCACTGCAGCCCATTTCACTCAGTCACTGCATCACATTTCACTCAATCACTGCATCACATTTCACTCAATCACTGCATCCCATTTTCATCAGTCACTGTTTCCCGTATCTCTCAGACGCTGCATTCAATTTCCCAGACTCACTGCATCCCATTCCCCTCAGTCACTCTATCCCATTTCCCTCAGTCACTGCATCACATTTTCCTCAGTCACTGCATCCCATTCCCCTCAGTCACTCTATCCCATTTCCCTCAGTCACTGCATCACATTTTCCTCAGTCACTGCATCACATTTCCCTCAGTCACTGCATCACATTTCCCTCAGTCACTGTTTCCCGTATCTCTCAGACGCTGTATTCAGTTTCCCACACTCACTGCATCCCATTCCCCTCAGTCACTGCATCCCATTACCCTGAGTCACAGTATGCCATTTCCCACAGTCACTGCATCTCCTTTCCCTCAGTCACTGCATCCCATGTACCTCAGTCAATGCATCCCATGTCCCTCAGTCACTGCATCCCATGTCCCTCAGTCACTGCGTCACATTTCCATCAGACACTGCAGCTCATGTCGCTCAGTCACTGCATCCCATTTCCATCAGTCACTGCAGCTCATGTCACTCTGTCACTGCATCACATTTCCATCAGACACTGCATCTCATTTCACTCATTCACTGCATCCCATTTCACGCAGTTACTGCATCCCATTCCACTCTGTCACTGCATCCGATTTCACTCAGTCAGTGCGTCACATTTCACTCAGGCACTGTATCCCATTTCCCTAAGTCACTGCACCCCAAGCCCGCACGGGCACTGCCTCACTATTAACTCAGTCACTCCTTCCCAGTACCTCAGTCACTGCATCGCATTTCACTCAGTCACCGCCTCCCATTTCACTCAGTCACTGCATCCATTTCCATCAGTCACTGCATCCCATTTCCCACAGACACTGCATTTCCTTTCCCTAAGTCAGAGCATCTCATTTCCACCAGTCACTGCATCCCATTTCACACAGCCACTGCATCCCATTTCACACAGCCACTGCATCCCATTTTTCACAGCCACTGCATCCCATTTCACTCAAAGCTTCACTTTACACTCAGTCAGAGCATCCCATTTCCATCCGTCACCGCGTCCCATTTCCTCAGTCACTGCTTCTCCTTTCCACAGTCACGGCAATCCCATTTCAATCAGTCACTGCATCTCCTTTCCATCAGTCACTGCGTCCCATTTCACTCAGCCACAGCGTCCCAATTCCCAGTCACTGCATCCCATTTCCCTCAGTCACTGCATCACATTCCCCTCAGTCACTGCATCCCATTGTCCTCAATCACTGCATCCCATTGCCCTCAGTCACTGCATCCCATTGCCCTCAGTCACTGCATCCCATTGCCCTCAGTCACTGCATCCCATTGTCCTCAGTCACTGCATCCCATTGTCCTCAGTCACTGCATCCCATTGTCATCATTCACTGCATCCCATTTCACTCAGTCACTGCATCCCATTACCCTCAGTTACTGCATCCCATTTCACTCAGTCACTGCATCCAATTTCACTCAGTCACTGCATCCCATTTCACTCAGTCACTGCATCCCATTACCCTCAGTCACTGCATCCCATTACCCTCAGTCACTGCATCCCATTACCTTCAGTCGCAGGATCCCAATTCCAACAGACACTGCATCCCATTTCCTTCAGTCACTGCATCCCATTTCCCTCAGTCACTGCATCGCATTTCCTTCAGTCACTGCATCCCAGTTCACTCAGTCTCGGCATCTCATTTCCCTCAGTCACTGCATCCCATTTCCCTCAGTCACTGCATCCCATGTCCCTCAGTCACTGCATCCCACGTCCCTCATTCACTGCATCCCACGTCCCTCAGTCACTGCATCCCACGTCCCTCAGTCACTGCATCCCATTTCACTCAGTCACTGTATCCCATTTCCCTCAGTCAGTGCATCCCATGTCCCTCAGTCACTGCATCCCATGTCCCACAGTCACTGCATGTCATTTCACTCAGTCAGTGCGTCCCTTTTCGGTCAGGCACTGTCTCCCATTTCCCTCAGTCACTGCACCCCAAGCCCGCTCGGGCACTGATTCCCTATTAACTCAGTCACTCCTTCCCAGTACCTCTGTCACTGCATCCCATGTGCCTCAGTCAGTGCATCCCATGTCCCTCAGTCAGTGCATCCCATGTCCCTCAGTCACTGCATCCCATTTCCGTCAGTCACCGCATCCCATTTCCCTCAGTCACTGCATACCATTTCCATCAGTCACTGCATCCCAGTTCACTCAGTCTTGGCATCTCATTTCCCTCAGTCACTGCATCCCATTTCCCTCAGTCACTGCATCCCATTTCCCTCAGTCACTGCATCCCAGTACGCTCAGTCACAGCATCCCATTTCCCTCAGACACTGCATCCCATTTCCCTCAGTCACTGCATCCCAGTACGCTCAGTCACTGCATCCCATTCCACTCAGTCACTGCATCCCATTCCACTCAGTCACTGCATCCCATTCCACTCAGCCACTGCATCACAGTTCACTCAGTGACTGAATCATAGTTCACTCAGTGACTGAATCACAGTTCACTCAGTCACTGCATCCCATTGTCCTCAGTCACTGCATCCCATTTCCATCAGTCAGTGCATCCCATTTCCCACAGTCACTGCATCTCCGTTCCTCAATCACTGCATGTCATTTCACTCAGTCTCTGCAGCCCATTTCACCTCCGTCACTGCATCCCATTACCATCAGTCACTGCATCCCAGTACGCTCAGTCACTGCATCCCAGTACGCTCAGTCACAGCATCCCATTTCCCTCAGACACTGCATCCCATTTCCCTCAGACACTGCATCCCATTTCCCTCAGACACTGCATCTGATTTCCATCAGTCACTGCATCCCATTTCCCTCAGTCATTGCATCCCATTTCCCACAGTCATTGCATCTCCTATCCCTCATTCACTGCATTCCATTAACCACAGTCACTGCATCGCGTTACCCTCAGTCACTGCATCACATTACCCTCAGCCAGAGCAACCAATTTCCCACATTCACTGCATCTCCTTTCCCTCAGTCAATGCTTCACATTCCACTGAGTCACTGCATCCCATTCCACAGTGTCACAGCATCCCATTTCACTCAGTGACTGCAACCCATTACCCTCAGTCACTGCAGCCCATTTCACTCAGTCACTGCATCCCATTAACTTCAGTCGCAGGATCCCATTTCAAACAGACACTGCATCCCATTTCCCTCAGTCACTGCATCCCATTTCCCTCAGTCACTGCATCCCATTTCCATCAGTCACTGCATCCCATTTCCATCAGTCTTGGAATCTCATTTCCCTCAGTCACTGCATCCCATTTCCCTCAGTCACTGCATCCCATTTCCCTCAGTCACTGCATCCCATTTCCCTCAGTCACTGCAGCCCATTTCCCTCAGTCACTGCATCTCATTTCACTCAGTCACTGCATCACATTTCACTCAGTCACTGCATCACATTCCACTCAAACACTGCATCCCATGTCCCACATTCACTGCATCCCATTTCCATCAGCCACTGTTTCCCCTATCTCTCAGACGCTGTATTCAATTTCCCACACTCACGGCATGCATTCCCCTCAGTCACTGCATCCCATGTCCCTCAGTCACTGCATCCCATTTCCCTCAGTCACTGCATCTCATTTCACTCAGTCACTGCGTCTCATTTCACTCAGTCACTGCGTCTCATTTCACTCAGTCACTGCGTCTCATTTCACTCAGTCACTGCGTCTCATTTCACTCAGCCACTGCATCACAGTTCACTCAGTGACTGAATCACAGTTCACTCAGTGACTGCATCACATTTCACTCAATCACTGCATCCCATGTCCCACATTCACTGCATCCCATTTCCATCAGCCACTGTTTCCCCTATCTCTCAGACGCTGTATTCAATTTCCCACACTCACTGCATGCATTCCCCTCAGTCACTGCATCCCATGTCCCTCAGTCACTGCATCCCATTTCCCTCAGTCACTGCATCCCATGTCCCTCAGTCACTGCATCCCATTGTCCTCAGTCACTGCAACACATTTCACTCACTGACTGCATCCCATTTCCGTCAGTCACTGCATCCCATTTCCCTCAGTCACTGCATCCCATTTCCAACAGTCACTGCATCGCATTTCACTCAGTCACTGCATCGCATTTCACTCAGTCACTGCATCCCCTTTCACTCAGTGACTGCAACACATTTCACTCAGTGACTGCAACACATTTCACTCACTGACTGCATCCCATTTCCCTCAGTCACTGCATCTCATTTCACTCAGTCACTGCATCACATTTCACTCAGTCACTGCGTCCCATTCCCCTCAGTCACTGCATCCCATTACCCTGAGTCACAGTATGCCATTTCCCACAGTCACTGCATCTCCTTTCCCTCTGTCACTGCACCCCACGTCCCTCAGTCACTGCATCCCATTTCCCTCAGTCACTGCATCCCATGTCCCTCAGTCACTGCATCCCATGTCCCTCAGTCACTCCTACCCTGTACCTCAGTCACTGCATCGCATTTCCCTCAGTTACTGCGTCACATTTCCATCAGACACTGCAGCTCATGTCACTCTGTCACTGCATCCCATGTCCCTCAGTCACTGCATCCCATTTCCCTCAGTCACTGCATCCCATGTCCCTCAGTCACTGCATCCCATGTCCCTCAGTCACTGCATCCCATGTCCCTCAGACACTGCATCTCATTTCACTCATTCACTGCATCCCATTTCACGCAGTCACTGCATCCCATTCCACTCAGTCACTGCATCCGATTTCACTCAGTCAGTGCGTCACATTTCACTCAGGCACTGTATCCCATTTCCCTAAGTCACTGCACCCCAAGCCCGCACGGGCACTGCCTCACTATTAACTCAGTCACTCCTTCCCACTACCTCAGTCACTGCATCGCATTTCACTCAGTCACTGCATCCCATTTCACTCAGTCACTGCATCCATTTCCATCAGTCACTGCATCCCATCACCCTCAGTCGCAGCATCCCATTTCCCACAGACACTGCATTTCCTTTCCCTAAGTCAGTGCATCTCATTTCCACCAGTCACTGCATCCCATTTCACACAGCCACTGCATCCCATTTCACACAGCCACTGCATCCAATTTCACTCAATGCTTCACTTTACACTCAGTCAGAGCATCCCATTTCCATCCGTCACCACGTCCCATTTCCTCAGTCACTGCATCTCCTTTCCACAGTCACGGCAATCCCATTTCACTCAGTCACTGCATCCCATTTCAATCAGTCACTGCATCTCCTTTCCATCAGTCACTGCGTCCCAATTCCCAGTCACTGCGTCCCATTTCCCTCAGTCAGTGCATCACATTTCCCTCAGTCAGTGCATCCCATTCCCCTCAGTCACTGCATCCCATTCCCCTCAGTCACTGCATCCCATTCCCCTCAGTCACTGCATCCCATTCCCCTCAGTCACTGCATCCCATTGTCCTCAGTCACTGCATCCCATTGTCCTCAGTCACTGCATCCCATTGTCCTCAGTCACTGCATCCCATTGTCCTCAGTCACTGCATCCCATTGTCCTCATTCACTGCATCCCATTTCACTCAGTCACTGCATCCCATTACCCTCAGTTACTGCATCCCATTTCACTCAGTCACTGCATCCCATTTCACTCAGTCACTGCATCCCATTTCACTCAGTCACTGCATCCCATTACCCTCAGTCACTGCATCCCATTTCACTCAGTCACTGCATCCCATTACCCTCAGTCACTGCATCCCATTTCACTCAGTCACTGCATCCCATTACCCTCAGTCACTGCATCCCATTACCCTCAGTCACTGCATCCCATTACCTTCAGTCGCAGGATCCCAATTCCAACAGACACTGCATCCCATTTCCTTCAGTCACTGCATCCCATTTCCCTCAGTCACTGCATCCCATTTCCTTCAGTCACTGCATCCCATTTCCCTCAGTCACTGCATCGCATTTCCTTCAGTCACTGCATCCCAGTTCACTCAGTCTCGGCATCTCATTTCCCTCAGTCACTGCATCCCATTTCCCTCAGTCACTGCATCCCACGTCCCTCAGTCACTGCATCCCACGTCCCTCATTCACTGCATCCCACGTCCCTCATTCACTGCATCCCACGTCCCTCATTCACTGCATCCCACGTCCCTCAGTCACTGCATCCCACGTCCCTCAGTCACTGCATCCCATTTCACTCAGTCACTGCATCCCATTTCACTCAGTCACTGCATCCCATTTCCCTCAGTCACTGCATCCCATGTCCCTCAGTCACTGCATCCCATGTCCCACAGTCACTGCATGTCATTTCACTCAGTCAGTGCGTCCCTTTTCGGTCAGGCACTGTCTCCCATTTCCCTCAGTCACTGCACCCCAAGCCCGCTCGGGCACTGATTCCCTATTAACTCAGTCACTCCTTCCCAGTACCTCTGTCACTGCATCCCATGTCCCTCAGTCAGTGCATCCCATGTCCCTCAGTCACTGCATCCCATTTCCGTCAGTCACCGCATCCCATTTCCCTCAGTCACTGCATACCATTTCCATCAGTCACTGCATCCCAGTTCACTCAGTCTTGGCATCTCATTTCCCTCAGTCACTGCATCCCATTTCCCTCAGTCACTGCATCGCATTTCACTCAGTCACTGCATCACATTTCACTCAGTCACTGCATCACATTTCACTCAGTCACTGCATCCCATGTCCCACATTCACTGCATCCCATTTCCATCAGTCACTGTTTCCCGTATCTCTCAGACGCTGTATTCAATTTCCCACACTCACTGCATCCCATTCCCCTCAGTCACTGCATCCCATTACCCTGAGTCACAGTATGACATTTCCCACAGTCACTGCATCCCATGTCCCTCAGTCACTGCATCCCATGTCCCTCAGTCACTGCATCCCATGTCACTCAGTCACTGCATCCCATTGTCCTCAGTCACTGCATCCCACTTCATTCAGTCACTGCATCTCATTTCACTCACTGACTGCATCCCATGTCCCTCAGTCACTGCATCCCATGTCCCTCAGTCACTGCATCCCATGTCCCACAGTCACTGCATGTCATTTCACTCAGTCAGTGCGTCCCTTTTCGGTCAGGCACTGTCTCCCATTTCCCTCAGTCACTGCACCCCAAGCCCGCTCGGGCACTGATTCCCTATTAACTCAGTCACTCCTTCCCAGTACCTCTGTCACTGCATCCCATGTCCCTCAGTCAGTGCATCCCATGTCCCTCAGTCACTGCATCCCATTTCCGTCAGTCACCGCATCCCATTTCCCTCAGTCACTGCATACCATTTCCATCAGTCACTGCATCCCAGTTCACTCAGTCTTGGCATCTCATTTCCCTCAGTCACTGCATCCCATTTCCCTCAGTCACTGCATCGCATTTCACTCAGTCACTGCATCACATTTCACTCAGTCACTGCATCACATTTCACTCAGTCATTGCATCCCATGTCCCACATTCACTGCATCCCATTTCCATCAGTCACTGTTTCCCGTATCTCTCAGACGCTGTATTCAATTTCCCACACTCACTGCATCCCATTCCCCTCAGTCACTGCATCCCATTACCCTGAGTCACAGTATGCCATTTCCCACAGTCACTGCATCCCATGTCCCTCAGTCACTGCATCCCATGTCCCTCAGTCACTGCATCCCATGTCACTCAGTCACTGCATCCCATTGTCCTCAGTCACTGCATCCCACTTCATTCAGTCACTGCATCTCATTTCACTCACTGACTGCATCCCATTTCCGTCAGTCACTGCATCCCATTTCCCTCAGACACTGCATCCCATTTCCAACAGTCACTGCATCGCATTTCACTCAGTCACTGCATCGCATTTCACTCAGTCACTGCATCCCCTTTCACTCAGTCACTGCATCCCCTTTCACTCAGTGACTGCAACACATTTCACTCACAGACTGCATCCCATTTTCCTCAGTCACTGCATCTCATTTCACTCAGTCACTGCATCCCATTTCCCTCAGTCACTGCATCTCATTTCACTCAGTCACTGCATCCCATTTCACTCAATCACTGCATCCCATTTCCAACAGTCACTGCAGCCCATTTCACTCAGTCACTGCATCACATTTCACTCAATCACTGCATCACATTTCACTCAATCACTGCATCCCATTTTCATCAGTCACTGTTTCCCGTATCTCTCAGACGCTGCATTCAATTTCCCAGACTCACTGCATCCCATTCCCCTCAGTCACTCTATCCCATTTCCCTCAGTCACTGCATCACATTTTCCTCAGTCACTGCATCACATTTCCCTCAGTCACTGCATCACATTTCCCTCAGTCACTGCATCACATTTCCCTCAGTCACTGCATCACATTTCCCTCAGTCACTGTTTCCCGTATCTCTCAGACGCTGTATTCAGTTTCCCACACTCACTGCATCCCATTCCCCTCAGTCACTGCATCCCATTACCCTGAGTCACAGTATGCCATTTCCCACAGTCACTGCATCTCCTTTCCCTCAGTCACTGCATCCCATGTCCCTCAGTCAATGCATCCCATGTCCCTCAGTCACTGCATCCCATGTCCCTCAGTCACTGCGTCACATTTCCATCAGACACTGCAGCTCATGTCGCTCAGTCACTGCATCCCATTTCCATCAGTCACTGCAGCTCATGTCACTCTGTCACTGCATCACATTTCCATCAGACACTGCATCTCATTTCACTCATTCACTGCATCCCATTTCACGCAGTTACTGCATCCCATTCCACTCTGTCACTGCATCCGATTTCACTCAGTCAGTGCGTCACATTTCACTCAGGCACTGTATCCCATT
Source organism: Stegostoma tigrinum (assembly GCF_030684315.1). NCBI lineage: Eukaryota > Metazoa > Chordata > Chondrichthyes > Orectolobiformes > Stegostomatidae > Stegostoma > Stegostoma tigrinum. Next base: position 396,418 of record NW_026728106.1, read on the forward strand.
TCCCTAAGTCACTGCACCCCAAGCCCGCACGGGCACTGCCTCACTATTAACTCAGTCACTCCTTCCCAGTACCTCAGTCACTGCATCGCATTTCACTCAGTCACCGCCTCCCATTTCACTCAGTCACTGCATCCATTTCCATCAGTCACTGCATCCCATTTCCCACAGACACTGCATTTCCTTTCCCTAAGTCAGAGCATCTCATTTCCACCAGTCACTGCATCCCATTTCACACAGCCACTGCATCCCATTTCACACAGCCACTGCATCCCATTTTTCACAGCCACTGCATCCCATTTCACTCAAAGCTTCACTTTACACTCAGTCAGAGCATCCCATTTCCATCCGTCACCGCGTCCCATTTCCTCAGTCACTGCTTCTCCTTTCCACAGTCACGGCAATCCCATTTCAATCAGTCACTGCATCTCCTTTCCATCAGTCACTGCGTCCCATTTCACTCAGCCACAGCGTCCCAATTCCCAGTCACTGCATCCCATTTCCCTCAGTCACTGCATCACATTCCCCTCAGTCACTGCATCCCATTGTCCTCAATCACTGCATCCCATTGCCCTCAGTCACTGCATCCCATTGCCCTCAGTCACTGCATCCCATTGCCCTCAGTCACTGCATCCCATTGTCCTCAGTCACTGCATCCCATTGCCCTCAGTCACTGCATCCCATTGTCCTCAGTCACTGCATCCCATTGTCCACCCTAAGGAAGACAAACCCACGTAACATATCTAGTGACTTAAAACATACTCTATTGTTGCCCAAGGTGGAGAGCTGGATGAACACAGCAGGTCAAGCAGCATCAGAGAAGCAAGAAAGCTGATGTTTCGGAACGAGACCCTACTTCAGAAAATTGGCGCTGGAGAATCTAAGACAACAAGGTGTAGAGCCGGATGATACTGCTTGGCCTGCTGTGTTCATCCAGCTTTACACCTTCTTATCTCAGATTCTCCAGCATCTGCAGTTCCTCCTACCTCTATTGTTGCCCTTTCACTTTCCTGAACTAATATGAGCCAGTAGTTTTGTTTAGGCTCGTGTAATCTTACGCTTATTGGCCTGTACAAAATCCTGAATTAATTTTGATCGACTGACGGGAGGAGAGATGAATTTTATAGAAATTTTTGTTTTCTACCAATTTGCAGAGGGCATCGTGGGCGATTGAAGGACAGTGTTATTATCCTCCAGGTCTGCGGACTGCATCATTACCAACTTGCCCATTTGCATATACATACAATATTCATTATGTACCAATGAAACATAATAAACCAACACTGCGTACTAAAAACAACGCTCACATATCAATGGAAATTTAAATATTTATCATAGAGTTTGAAGAATTGAATTCAATGATACAAAGCAAAAACCAGTGAAGATGAGTGCAGTTGGTCAGCACTTTTGCCACTAAGTGGAGGTTGGCAGTTTGAGGCCACCCAGGAACAAGCAAGCTCTGTCTAACTCCAAGGGCAGCACGGTGGCTCAGTGGTTAGCACTGCTGACTCACAGCGCCAGGGACCCAGGTTCGATCCCACCGTTGGACGATTTTCTGTGCGGAGTTTGTACGTTCTGCCCATGCCTGCATGGGTTCCTGCTGGGTGCTCTGGTTTCCTCCCACAGTCCAAAGATGTGCAGGCTCAGTGTATGGGCCATGCCAAACTTGCCCATTGTGTTTAGGGATGTGTAGATTAGGTGTGTTAGTCATGGGAAACGTACGGTTACTGAGGAAAGGGTCGGGGGATGAGTCAGGGTGAGATGCTCTTTGGAGCCTGGCCGTGGACTTCTTGGGTCAAAAGGGGCTTGTTTCCACACCGTAGGGATTCTATGATATGGAAGTATCTTTTGAAGTGGACATTCATGGGTATGCTGTAACAGAGACCTTGAAATACTGCACAACAAATATTTGGAACTAGACTGTCAATTCAGACATAGCATCAAAAAAGGTCATGGAAGTTGTCACCGATATAAAGCAGGATTGATGAAAATCCAGCAGGAAATGGTGTCAAAAGGCACAGTATCTTTTATTCATCTCCAGTTATTTTGTCCAAGGCACTGGATGCTGGCAGGATTGAAACATTTAAGAAATGCTTCACAAATCACATATAAGGACCTGCACATCTTTGAACAATGGGAGGAAACTGCAGCACCTGGCAGAAGCCCCTCGCAGACGCGGGGAGGACGTGTCAATTCCACACAGATAGTTACCCAAGACTGGAATCTCAATTGGCTCCCCAGTGCATGAGCAGCTCTGACCACTGAGCAACTACCTTGCCCAGAAGGGGTTTTATAAGCGCATACATTATTTCCATTAAGACAGATCCAATCCTCTATGTCCAATCAAAATAACATATTGTAGATATCATGACAACAATCATAAATGATTTTGAATAAGTAAATCAAAAAAATTGAAATAGTTTCCAAGCCGAAATACTAGATATGGTGCAGTTAAGATGAATAGCGCAACAACAAAAAGGCCATATTTTATGTGACCATCGGTAACACTTGAAAACTTGCAACAATTCGTCGCCAGTAGTGCTCTGAAGTGGCTTGATGGTGCACTCCTTCAGACACTGGAATGAAACTCCAAAGATCACAAATTCTCCTTCAATACCGTGTTGTAACAGTGACTGCATCAACCTGAGTTTATGGGCCTGACTGGAAACCCACACAACATGCATAAACAAAAAAATAATCTAAGGTGACAGGAGAAAAAAATGTATGTATGCAACGTCTTTGAAAAGCAATTATTTGTAGCGGCTGCAAGCCCATAAGGAATCTCGTTTCGCAGATTATATTCATTTGCACTGCAGGTCATGCCAGTCAGAATCAGTTTTCGTTTCATGACAGACAACTAAAATGTCCATTACAATGAACGTTGGTTGATCAGAAGATTTTAAGTAAGGACTATGTCTTGTGTGAGCTGACGGCATTAGGGGATGGAGAAGGTACATGCACTGCTGGCATCTTGACACCATTGAATGAGCAAGCGTGGACGCAAAGGTTGTAACAGGTAACAATTGTACAGGCAATATCTTTTGAGCTCCTTCCGAGCAGGCCTGTAATACTCTAAAGCTGTGCCAGACCCTCACTTCCTCCACCTTACGTACGCTGCCTTTTCTTTTTGACAAGAAGCACCTCTGTACCCGTCATCCAAGGCTCCTGAATCTTACCCCTTCTACCCTGTCTCAGAGGAACAAATTTATACATCACTCGCAACAACTGCTCCTTGAACAGCCTCCACATGTCTGCTGCGCCCTTTCTGTGGAACAATTGCTCCCAATCTGTACTTCCCAACTCCTGTCTGATAGCATCATAGTTTCCTTGACCCCAGTGAAATATCTTCCCCTGGTAACTGCTCCTTTCACTTTCCATGGCTATGGTAAATGTGAGGCTCTTGCGGTCACTGTCGCCAAAGTGTTCTCCCACCACGATATCTGACACCTGTCCTGGCTCATCGCCGAGCACCAAATCCAAAATGGCCTCCCCCCTCGGCCTGTCCACATACTGAGTCAGGAAACCCTCCTGAACACACCTGACAAAAACAGCTCCATCCAAACCATCTGCACTCAGGAGGTTTCAATCTATATTGGAAAAGTTGAAGTCACCCACAACAACAACCCTGATACGTTTGCACTTTTCAACAATCTGCCGGCCAATGAGTTCTTCGATCTCCCAACCGCTATTTGGGGTCCGTAGAAAACCCCCAGTGAAGTGACTGCTGCCTTGCTGTTCCGAACTTCCACCCACACTGGCTCAGTCGACAAACCTTCCTTGGCAACCTCAGCCCATACCACCACAGTAGACAAGTCCTCAAAGGTTCTTTCAGCCGCCGTTATACTGTCCTTGACCAACAAAGCCACACCTCCCCCTCTTTTACCACCTTCCCAGACCTTAATGAAAGATCTAAACACGAGAACCTGCAACATCCATTCCTGACCCTCCTCTATCCATGCCTCCGAAATGGCCACAACATCAAAGTCCCAGGTACCTATCCAAGCTGCAACCTCACCTACATTATTCCGGATACTCCCGGCATTAAAGTCGTCACACTTCAATCCAGCTTGCTGTCTGCCAGCACACTCCTGTGACAGTGAGGTCCTGACCATGTCCTCCCTACGCTCATCCTCCTGTGTACTAGGGCTACACCTCAGTTTCCCATCCCCCTTCTGAGCTAGTTTAAATCCAACCGAATGGCACTAGCCAATTTCCCACCCAGGATATTCGTGCCCCTCTCATTCAAGTGGAGACCGTCCTGTTTGTACAGGTCCCACCTTCCCCAGAACGAGCCCCAATTGTCCATGTACCTGAAGCCCTCCCACCTGCACCATCCCTGCAGCCACGTCTTCAGCTGAAATCTCTCCCTGTTCTTTGCCTCGCTATCACGTGGTACGGGTGACAAACCAGAGATGACCACTCTGCTTGTTCTAGCTCTCGGCTTCCACCCTAGCTCCCTCAAATCCTGCCTGACATCCCTATCCCTCTTTCTACCTATGCCGTTGGTGCCTATGTATATCACGACTTGGGGCTGGTCAGCCTCTCCCCTCAGGACCCTAAACACACGATCCGAGACATCACAGACCCTGGCACCTGGTCGGCAACACACCAATCGTGAGTCTCTTTCGTTCCCGGCAAATCTTCTATCAGTCCCTCTAACTATTGAGTCCCCAATGACTATCACTCTCTTCCTATCCCCGCTCCCCTTCTGTGCAAGAGGGACAGACTCTGTGCCAGAGACCTGCACCCTACTGCATACCCCTGCGAAGTCGTCCCCGGAACAGTATCCAAAATGGTATAGTTGTTTTTCAGGGGAGCTACCGCAGGGGATTTCAGGGGAACGACCACAGGGGAAGGTTGGTCAAGCTACACCGGGTAAATGTGCATTTTTGGCTGAAGAAACATGTGTTTCAATGTGAGCTAATGGAAGAAGCCATGGAGTCAAAGCTAAACATTTCGACAATAAGACAACCATTCTTAAAAGCAGCATACAGCGTGAAAAAGAAATGAGCTGCTTTAATATCCACTTAAAATTTATGTGGAATATCAGATGGAATTTTCTTATTGACTCCATTGTGCAATCATGTCGAGCTAAAAATGTTAACTGCATTAATTAATACTAACCAGAAACGGACTTTGTTGTAAATGGTTTGACGGTTTTCTGTATCTGGAACATCCCTTTTCCTTCTCCAACGAAGATCGTACCAACCTATGGTACCAAACTGTGAGTCAAACGGATGGGACACGTAATCTTTAAATTTCTCATCAAAACAGTCTCATCGTATGGTTCTGTGCAATAAAAGAGAAAGAATAAACATGTTTCCAACAATTTTGCTGATGTTTATGAACAGAATGCTCAAATTCAAAATGTTTGGGCTGGCATGTCTGCTTCCTCCAGCCTGTTTAAACTGTTCCATTCAATGTGAAATTTGTCATAAGTTTTAGCACACAGGTCTATGTGATCTGCGCCACCACCTTCTATTAGTCATACATGCTTTCCCCCTCTTCCTGTAATACATTCCTTGAAGTGTTCAATGAGATTTTGATTTTAAATCTTATCGTCATATTCTTTTGATTCTCAAGCATCAATGAATCTGATGTTGCCGCCATTCCATGCAGTGCACAGCACGTCAAACAGGAGTCTTACTCTTGCCATGAGCACTGAGGTAGTATGGGGTCACAACTGTCTCATAGTTCAGAATGAAATTCTACATATAGGGCTATGAAGAGTCATGCAGTTAATTTTATTTGATATGCTATTTCTTTTCTTCACAAATATGCTGGATTTAAAGTGATCTTCACCCTCATTTAAAATGAATTCAATATCCAACCATCTGTAAAACTAGCATATCCAAATTTTAATTTGAGTTCAGTGTTACACAAATATATGACTTTTTTTAAAATTATGTTCGAGTCAACATTAACATTTCATTCCCTGACAACGGGTGAACTTACTTTTAAACTCCAATTTTCCTTCGGTATTAATGGAGAGGTGAGCCTTTTTGCAAGCACCGAAAGGCTGCACCAGTTTATGCTAAAACTTACGGAACTGTAAGTTTCACAAATATGTTCCTATTAAACACTAATTCCTATTGAAGCAGTATGAAGCTAAATTCATTCAACTGGACAGCAAAAACGGTCAAGGTTTTTCAAGCAAGCAACTATTTTGAAGTCACTCTTCGAACTAAATTCCATCTTGGTGTGTGAGAGTCCATAGGTTCCTCACTCTCAACGAACCATTCAACTGTCATGCAATTACTGAAACACACAGACAAAAAACATCAATGTTAACAGTCACTAAGATTTTGAGAGTGATTTGGAATTCGTACTCAATACCCCCTGGGGAAAATCTGTTCCAATCTGGATAGTACTCACTTATCACCATCCCACCTACCTTCCCTACCACCTCCTCCCCCTCAAAACTATTTGTTTCTGAGCTCCCTTCCACCCTCCATTTCTCAGGAAGGGTCCTGACCCAAAACCTCAACTTTCTTGAGCCTCTGATGCTGCCTGCCCTGCTGTGTTCCTCCAGCTCCACAATGTGTTATCTCAGACACCAACATTGGCAGTTCTTACTATCTGGATAACTCATTCTCACCTTGTCACAAGTGATTTATACTCATTATCTTTTCAAATGACGCATGTACATGTATATACATAAATATACATATTGCACTTTTATGCCTGAACCACTAACCGAGAGGATATTTTAAAAGAGTCTCTTCATATCTGCATGAAAGAGAAATCATCAAGGTCATAACTTTCATTTTAGGAATAAGTCGAACATTCAAAGTACTCACAGTCAGTGTCCCATTTCCTTGACCAGTCAATTTGATGTGAATCTTTCTTCCAAGTGGAAACTATAACAGCAATTATATTTGAGAGTCAAACACTTCATTGCATCACCAATATTTCCTTGTCTGTTTGAAGCATAAGATAATGAAATAATCATGGACAGATTGGCCAACAGTGTAATTTAATGTGTGTTATGGCAACTCAAAATCACAACCATTGAAGTGATCTTTAAAAAGCTACTGTCATACAACAGAGCACTTTTTGAGATGCAGTGATGAACATACTTCCTGAGATGCAAATAATATATGCCAAATTAATTCCAAAGAATACCTTTACAATTAAAAAGAAGCTAAAAATCTCTTTACATTGCGAAGCTTGTCAGATTGCTATTAGTCAATGGAAATCGTTCAGAACAATTATTTATTCCCAGATGAAAAGGAAGTGTATACATTTCATGACAACAAAATGTGAGGCTGGATGAACACAGCAGGCCAAGCAGCATCTCAGGAGCACTTTTGTGCTCCTGAGATGCTGCTTGGCCTGCTGTGTTCATCCAGCCTCACATTTTGTTGTCTTGGATTCTCCAGCATCTGCAGTTCCCATCATCTCGTATACATTTCATTTCCACATCTTATCCAAGAGAGAAAAAAAAAACACCTTCATGAATGCATTGTCAAACAAGAAGACTCACAAAAAAAGTCATTTGGCCCATTGAATATTCCTCCATCATTTGGTGAGATCATGGTTGATCTCATTACATGTATCATGACACAGCATTTCCACCAAACCCTCCTTATAGCTAATACATTCCGATTCAAGTAACATCCTGGTAAATCTCTGTTTCTGGGCCATGCCTTGTCTTTCTAAATATTTTTTCAGTCATCTACAAATTTAGCCACAGCACATGCACCGCTTTCCTCCAAGTCATTAATAAACAAGCACAAGAGCTTTGGTTCCTTCAGCGCGTTCCTTCATTTGGTTCCTTCATTTCTTACTGACAAGCCAACCCTGGCATCTCTGTCCATTTGTATCGGAGATAATGGGAACTGCAGATGCTTCAGAATCCAAGATAACAAAGTGTGGATCTGGATGAACACAGCAGGATGAACACACAGAAGTAGAAGGGTCTCGGCACAAAACGTCAGCTTTTACGCTCCTGAGATGCTGCTTGGCCTGCTGTGCTCATCCAGCTCCACACTTTGTTATCTCTGTTCATTTGCCTGTTCTTTCTATCGGACATGAATCATTGGCTATTTCGTTCCCAACACTTATCCCCTAACAACCACCTCTCTGTGATACCCAGAGTGATGTATCTGTCAATTTCAATCTGCACCACAAACTCATTCACTTTGTTTCATACACTCCCTGCAATTCAATACAAGATCTTCAGTCTGGCATTTACAGCCACCCTTCTTATCTGCTGCAGCTGAAGTGAGACTCCTGACCATTTCCATACTTTTTGTCCTATTACTTGCTCTGGAAACTTTGCTGAGCACTTACCAGCTTCTAACTTTTTCCACAATTTTCCATGCAACTGAGCTCACCCACTCCACACTTTTTATTTTAACGCCCTAGCCCCAGACCTAGCTCTGTATTTTGCGAGGATACTTGTCCCAATATGATTCTCGTCGAGCCTATAACACCAGAACGACTCCCTCCTTCCCCGTACCGATGCCAATGTCCCACGAATTCAAACACATTTCTGCCATGCCACCATTTGAACAATGTACATCTATAATTATGTTCACACCGTGCCAAATTGCTCAGATAATAATCCAGAGATTATTACCATTCTGGTTCTGCTTTCTCACCTCAGCACCTCGGTGCTCATAATCCCTCAGGAGAACCTCTTTCCTCTTTCTTCCATATCAATGGTACCTGTGTGGACCACGATAGCTGGATTTCTACTCCTCCCACTTCAAGTTCCTTTGTAGCCGAGATGGAATCTCCTGAACCTGGGCACCAGGCAGGCAACACTACTTTCGAGACTCTCGATCCTGGTCACAACGAACAGTGTTCATTCCCCTAACTATACTACCTCTGATTATAACTACATTTCACTTTTTATTCCCTCTTCAATGTCCCCCTGTACCACAGTGCTACAGTCAGTTTACTCATCTTCCCTATACCCTGCACTCTCATCCACACAGGAAGAAAGAATCTCAAACCTGTTAGATAAGATCAAAGGCCAAGGTTCCTTCTGCACTACATCCTGAAACCTTCCACCTGCCCTGTTCTTTGTCATTGGCCACTGACCAAGTTTCAGCTAGTTAATCTAAGGTGTGTGACTGCCTCCTGAAGCACAGCATTCCCCAGTAACTGTCCCCGACATGATTTGTTGATTGGTAAAAACTGAGATTCCAGTTCATCAAACCTAAGCTGGAGTATGGGGCCTGACCACTCGCCCGTCATGTAGGTACAAATCATCATCTGGCCTGCCATCTCCATTTCAATTACTTCGCTCTTAATTTGATTTGAAAACATTCTGGTCTTTTAGTTTGTAGCCTGTAAATATTTCTCCGATTTACTTTCAATCTGAAAGCTACCGATAATAGATTCTTAAACCAGTAGCGATCACCAACCAATGAACCTGGTTCACCCTCTCGGTCCCTGATTCTGGCTTCAATTCACACTGTCTCAAAAAAAATGCTTACGAACTATCAGGCAAAAAAAGCAAGCAAATGGCACCTCTTACCCTCTGCACTGACTTACCGCATTGCCACCAAGTTCCCCAAAATATATATTCACTAGGTGCATTTCACTCGAGATGTGATCTCTCCTTCCAGAACGTGCAAAGTATACTGATCCATAGCAATATACTACCTTCAAAACCTCAGCTCTTAGCTTATTACTGTTGAGTACATTCTCAATGCTTTCTCCAAGTCCAAACACAACACATTTACTGGTTTTCCTCTATTAATTCTCCTCCCAAAACTTCCTCCAAAAACCCAAACAAATTAGCCAGACATAATTTCTCTTTCATCAGGCTATGGTGATTCTGTTTGATTAGATTCTGATTTTCCAAATGTTCTGCTACTATTTTCTTCATAGTTGATTGCCACATATTTCCAACAATAGATGTTAGGCTGGTTCGGTTGTAGTTATCTTCTTTTTGCCTCTCTCCTTTTTAAACAGGGATGTCACATCAGCAGTTTTCCAGCCCTCAGATGCTTCTCTGGAATCTAAACCTTTTTGGGAAATTACAGTCAAAGCAGACACCGACTCTGAAGCTCATTGTTTAGAATCTTAGAAAGTAAACCATCACGGCAAAGAGTCCAATCTGCTTTCACTCCATTAGATTGTCTACTGCTACTTTTCTCATGGTAGTGATGGTGTGGTAGTGATGTGTTTAATTCCTCCCTGTGTTCTTTAGTAATAAGGGGATCCTTGAAGTATCTTCCACTGTAAAGACTACCCTTTTCTCATTATCACTGATAATGGGAACTGCAGATGCTGGAGAATCCAAGATAACAAAGTGTGAAGCTGGATGAACACAGCAGGCCAAGCAGCATCTCAGGAGCACAAAAGCTGACGTTTCAGGCCTCGACCCTTTTCTCATTATCATTGTTTCTTGATTTAAAAATTAACCTGGCCGTTACAGCCTAGCATATGATTAATGGCATTACCTCTAAAACCTTCTTGGCTAAAGTGTTCAATAAATTGCTGCAACCTGAAAGAAGTAATTCTTCCCTGAATTAATGGGCAACCAATTTGAAAATGTGGCCTCTGGTCGTAAAATCTTTCACAAATGGGAGTAATCTCTACGGATATACACTATCAAGCCTCTTAAGAATCTTAAATGGCGAAAACATAAGATTGTTTTCAATCTTAAAAACGCCAATGAACGTAGTCCCTGCCTGCCCAACTTTCCTAAGCATAGCAATCCCCTCCGCCATTTCCGAAATCAACCCAGTCAACATGAGGTGTACGGCCTCCGCAGCATTCGCTCTGTGGCTGTACATGACTTGTCAGTTACCATCTTGCTGCTACAACTCTACTTCTATTAACGATGCAGTCCTCTGTCCATCCGAACATACTACCGTTGAACACACGGGCTCTTTTCCTTCGAGACACCTTACGAGCTGTACCTTATCAAATGCTTTGTTGAAATCTCAATGTACGACATCAACTGGTGGTCCTTCATCAGTAATGTTTGTTTCCTTCTCAAAGCACTGTAGCAAGTTTGTCAAGTATTATTTCCCCGTTATGAAAGGATGTTCACTCTGTAGGATGTTATAGCACACTCAGTACCCTGTTATTTCATCTTTCATTGCCGGCATGAACATCTACCCAGGTTGACCTAAATTGGCAACACTTGCTTACTATTTTGTCCAAGTATCTTTGTAATAATGGTGTTATGTTCACCATCTTTCAATCCTCTGCGAATTTTCCACAATCTAAGGATTCTTGGAACATTATCATCAGTGCCTCCATTGTATCTGTCGCTGCGCTGTTCAACATGAGAGGATACAACTCATCACACACCTTGGATATTTTCTCTACTGATTGGAGTCATGTTTGGAATTCTGTGCAGTGACATTCACTTTTAACAGTTTGCTAAATACTACCAGGAACAGAAATTGTCATCCAGCTGCAACTAAACTAAAGCTTTCAGCACAGAAGGAAGTGTTTCAATTCATTATGAACCCAATAACTCCTGAAAAGGGCAATACAATTTGCCTCAGTCCATAAATGTTCTTCCTCCAACATCCTGAGATGCATCATCTGTATTTCTTCAAATTTACCACAGATTCTGTTTCAATCATCCTTTCAGCAATACGCATGACAACAATTCGGCATTTTTAGTCCCCCTGTAGCCTCCGTTGCACATGTGCATTGTTAGATGATTATTTATTTGCGTGCCTGCTTTTTTGCTCGAATGGATAAAGGTAAATTTCTGTTCTTTTGTCATCAGAGCTATTGCCTCCTCACTCTCATCTTCCTTGTTTTATCCTGTGCTGGAATATTTAATTTGTTGACATATCTGAAATATGTTGTTGAATGGATCGGGTTTTGTAACATTGCATTCCCCATAGACCACCTACCGATGCTGTTGCTTGTTCTCACAGTTATTATCTTGCAGAGTGGAAAATGCAGTTTGAAAGCAATGGAACATTATCGATGAAGAAGTTGATGCATAAATTGCTGCGATCTTCCAAACTACAAACTCACCTTCAATTCTTTCTCGGTCAGAGCATTATGCCGGCGCAAATGAATCGTGTTCTCAATGGGACTTCCAAAACCATGGAATTGAATTTTCATGTTGATTTCTTCTTCCCTCTTCAGAAATGCAAAGTAGTATCGTGATGAAGCTTCCAAGGCGATGATTGTGTCCTTCAATGAACGGAAAAGTGACTTTTAGATTCACGGAAATATTTCACTACTTCTATAGACATGAAAGGCAAACATTCTCCACGGGATAATCATTGCAGTGTAACAGAAATGTTGATCATGGAAATTTATCACTGTTTTCAGAAATAATGGCAAATTTTCAACATCTTGCAATTGTATGAAGGCTCAGTCTCATCACACCTCGCCTGCTGCACAAAGACATTCTTACACTGCTTTCAATGTTAGGGCTGAAACAAAACACAATCATGACACAAATGCATCAACACACCACTTTCAACAGGATCTGATATCCTTGCCAGGCACTGGAGGGGTTGCGGAGACTGGTGAGTGGATAAAGTCATTCCTCTGTTCAAGCAGGAAAACAGGGACTTTCCAGGAAACTACAGACTGGTGAGTGTCTCATGTCTCAAAAGTATGGGCTAATAAGGGACAGCCAGCATGGTATTATGCAAGGCAGGTTATGTCTTACCAAGTCAGTTGAAGTTTTCACGGAGGTGACAAGGGTGATCAATTCGGATCGAACAGTTGATAACATATACATGGATTTTACGAAGGTTTTCAATAAGGTCCCTCATGGTATGCTCATCCAGAAGATTAAGATCCATGAGATCCATGGTGACTTGGCCTGCCCATATAAGGCAGACGGTAGCGGTGGAAGGCTGACAAAGATAACACAGTATAGGGCTGGAGGAACACAGCAGGCCAGGCAGCATCAACAATGTCAGCTTTCCTGTTCCTCTGATGCTGCCTGACCTGCTGCGTTCCTCCAGCTCCACACTTGGTTAACTCTGATTCCAGCATCTGCAGTTCTTGCCGTCTCAGTGGTGGAAAGCTGTTTTTCTGGCTGCAGCTCAGTGACGAGTGGTGTTCCGCATCGATGTGATTTCTGCTGTTTGTGATATGTGTAAATGACTTGGTTGCAAATGCAGATGGGGGATCACTAAGTTTGCAGATGATATAAGGACCAGTGGACTTGTGGACAGCATGGAAGGTTGTCAAAGGACACAGCAAGATACAGACCAATTGCAAACACGAGCGGAGAAATGGCCGATGGAATTTAATCTGGGCAGGCATGAGGTGTTGCATTTTAGGAGACCAAGTGTTAAGGAAAGGGATACACAGTTAATGGCAGGACCCCAAACAGCAGTGATGTCCAGAGGGATCTTGGGGTCCTAGACCATAACTCCCTGACAGTAGCCACACAAGTAGATAGGGTGGTCAAGAAGGCATATCGCATGCTTGCCTTTATTCATCGGGGAACTCAGTGCAAGAGTCAGGATGTCACATTGCAGCTTTACAAGACTTTGGTGAGACCACACAGAGTATTGCATTCAATTCTGGCCACCACATTACACTAAGGACGTGCAGGCTTTGGACAGGGTGCAGAAGAGATTTACCAGCATGCTGACTGGAATAGAGGGTATGAACGAGAGGGAGAAGCTGGAAAAACTCTTCATTTTCTCTGGAGCAGTAGAAGCTGAGGGCAGGCTTGATAGAAGTCTATAAAATTAGGAGATACATAAATACAGCTAACGGTCAGAAAATTTCTCCCCCGGAGTTGAAGTGTCCACTATTAGGGGGCATGCATTTAAGCTGAGAGGGGGGAAGTTCAAAAGAGATGTGAGGGGCAAATATTTCACACTGAACATGTTAAAAGTGTGGAATACAGTGCCCGGGGTGGTAGTGGATGCAGATACGATGAAAGCATTTAAAAGGGACTTATAGTTAAGTGCGCGAATAGGTAAGGAATGGAGGACTATGGATCAAGGACAGGCAGAAGGGATTATTTCATTTGTTGTCATGTTTGGCCCAACATGGTGGGCCAAAGGGCACATTCCTGTTGCTGTCGTGTTCCAAGTTTTATGCTCACTTGTATCATGATTACAAAAAGTAGGATTGGGAAGAATTTTTGAGAAGCGTTTGTGAACATTATTTCATGTAAGGACAAACGGGATAAGGATCAGGTGACACAGCACAAACAGATTTTGGAGCCCATGATGAATCATACGGACCTCACAAGCACCAATGATCAGAGGGATCTCAGGATCTTGATGTGCATGCCTGTTGATCCCCCAATGTAATGGACCAGGTCGTTGAAGTGGTTTGGAAGGCACATTGGATACTTGTCTTTATTAGACTTAATATTAAGTGATAGAGTTTCAGAATAGGCAGGGTATGTACAAAATGTTGGTTAGGCCCAACAGTGAAGTCAACGGTGAGAAAATACAGTGAGACTTGGACAATGATCAGGCTTGGCCTGATAAAGGTTAAGTTACATTTGCGCCACACAAGTGCTAAGCAGCAATCAGCTCCAACAAGAGAGAATATGACCATATCAAAAAAATTCCATGTCCTTACACTCACATCATCCTTACATTTATTTTTTTTTTAAACGTGCAAGTGCTATCCAAGCCATGCAAGGCTATGGGCCAGGTGTTGGAAATGAGGTTAGAACAATTCAATGCTTGTCCTTGACTGTCACAGAATCCGTGAGCTGAAGAATGTATTTCTCCTGTATTGTAGACGACTCAGGTGCTTGGCTATCCACGAAACCAAGGTTAACACTGATCTAAAACTAAACTGGGTCAGTTATACAATCAGCAGTAGCCAGGTCCATGGTACAAACCACCCTGCTGTGGGACAGGGTCAGGCAAATCCAAGTGAGCGAACGTGGTTGGAGACTCATTCGTTGGGGGCATAGATTTTGTAGCCACATTTGAATCACCAGGGCTGCGTGTTGCATCCCTGCTGCCAAGGTCAAGGGCATCTCTGATTGGGTGCCAGAAATTCTTAAGGGGGAGGGTGAGCAGCCAGAGGCCACTGTGCACGTTGGTACCAATGACATAGGCAGAAAGAGGGATGACATCCTGCGGACTGTGTACAAGGAGTTAGCAAAGAGGCTGAAAGGCAGGACCGAGAGGGTAATAATTTATGGGTTACCACGAGTGCCACATGTTAGTGAGTTAAGTCAGAGAAAGATAGGTGAGATGAAAATGCATGGTTAAGGAGCTGGCACAGGGGGCTGGATTTTCGGTTCATGGATAATTGGGACCATTTCTGAGCAAGGGGTGACCTGTGTAAGAGGGCTGCGGAGGCCGGTCCCTGTGAGCGGGTCAGGGCTGCGGGGGCCGGTCCCTGTGAGCGGGTCAGGGCTGCGGGGGCCGGTCCCTGTGAGCGGGTCAGGGCTGCGGGGGCCGGTCCCTGTGAGCGGGTCAGGGCTGCGGGGGCCGGTCCCTGTGAGCGGGTCAGGGCTGCGGGGGCCGGTCCCTGTGAGCGGGTCAGGGCTGCGGGGGCCGGTCCCTGTGAGCGGGTCAGGGCTGCGGGGGCCGGTCCCTGTGAGCGGGTCAGGGCTGCGGGGGCCGGTCCCTGTGAGCGGGTCAGGGCTGCGGGGGCCGGTCCCAGTGAGCGGGTCAGGGCTGCGGGGGCCGGTCCCTGTGAGCGGGTCAGGGCTGCGGGGGCCGGTCCCTGTGAGCGGGTCAGGGCTGCGGGGGGCAAGTCGCTGAGAGCGGGTCAGGGCTGCGGGGGGCAAGTCGCTGTGAGCGGGTAAGGCCTGCGGGGGGCAAGTCGCTGTGAGCGGGTAAGGGCTGCGGGGGGGCAAGTGGCTGTGAGCAGGAGAGGGCTGCAGGGGGCAAATCCCTGTCAGCACGACAGGGCTGCAGGGGCCAGTCCCTGTGAGCGGCTCAGGGCTGCGGGGGCCAGTCCCTGTGAGCGGGACAGGGCTGCGGGGGCCTGTCCCCTGAGCGGGACATGGATGCGGGGGCCAGTCCCTGTGAGCGGGACAGGGCTGCGGGGGACAGTCCCTGTGAGCGAGTCAGGGCTGCGGGGGACAGTCCCTGTGAGCGGGTCAGGGCTGCGGGGGACAGGGCTGCAGGGGACAGTCCCTGTGAGCGGGACAGGGCTGCGGGGGACAGTCCCTGTGAGCGGGTCAGGGCTGCGGGGGACAGTCCCTGTGAGCGGGTCAGGGCTGCGGGGGACAGTCCCTGTGAGCGGGTCAGGGCTGCGGGGGACAGTCCCTGTGAGCGGGTCAGGGCTGCGGGGGCCAGTCCCTGTGAGCGGGTCAGGGCTGCGGGGGCCAGTCCCTGTGAGCGGGACAAGGCTGCGGGGGCCAGTCCCTGTGAGCGGGACAGGGCTGCGGGGGCCAGTCCCTGTGAGCGGGACAGGGCTGCGGGGGCCAGTCCCTGTGAGCGGGACAGGGCTGCGGGGGCCAGTCCCTGTGAGCGGGACAGGGCTGCGGGGGCCAGTCCCTGTGAGCGGGACAGGGCTGCGGGGGCCAGTCCCTGTGAGCGGGACAGGGCTGCGGGGGCCAGTCCCTGTGAGCGGGACAGGGCTGCGGGGGCCAGTCCCTGTGAGCGGGACAGGGCTGCGGGGGCCAGTCCCTGTGAGCGGGACAGGGCTGCGGGGGCCAGTCCCTGTGAGCGGGACAGGGCTGCGGGGGCCAGTCCCTGTGAGCGGGACAGGGCTGCGGGGGCCAGTCCCTGTGAGCGGGACAGGGCTGCGGGGGCCAGTCCCTGTGAGCGGGACAGGGCTGCGGGGGCCAGTCCCTGTGAGCGGGACAGGGCTGCGGGGGCCAGTCCCTGTGAGCGGGACAGGGCTGCGGGGGCCAGTCCCTGTGAGCGGGACAGGGCTGCGGGGGCCAGTCCCTGTGAGCGGGACAGGGCTGCGGGGGCCAGTCCCTGTGAGCGGGACAGGGCTGCGGGGGCCAGTCCCTGTGAGCGGGACAGGGCTGCGGGGGCCAGTCCCTGTGAGCGGGACAGGGCTGCGGGGGCCAGTCCCTGTGAGCGGGACAGGGCTGCGGGGGCCAGTCCCTGTGAGCGGGACAGGGCTGCGGGGGCCAGTCCCTGTGAGCGGGACAGGGCTGCGGGGGCCAGTCCCTGTGAGCGGGACAGGGCTGCGGGGGCCAGTCCCTGTGAGCGGGACAGGGCTGCGGGGGCCAGTCCCTGTGAGCGGGACAGGGCTGCGGGGGCCAGTCCCTGTGAGCGGGACAGGGCTGCGGGGGCCAGTCCCTGTGAGCGGGACAGGGCTGCGGGGGCCAGTCCCTGTGAGCGGGACAGGGCTGCGGGGGCCAGTCCCTGTGAGCGGGACAGGGCTGCGGGGGCCAGTCCCTGTGAGCGGGACAGGGCTGCGGGGGCCAGTCCCTGTGAGCGGGACAGGGCTGCGGGGGCCAGTCCCTGTGAGCGGGACAGGGCTGCGGGGGCCAGTCCCTGTGAGCGGGACAGGGCTGCGGGGGCCAGTCCCTGTGAGCGGGACAGGGCTGCGGGGGCCAGTCCCTGTGAGCGGGACAGGGCTGCGGGGGCCAGTCCCTGTGAGCGGGACAGGGCTGCGGGGGCCAGTCCCTGTGAGCGGGACAGGGCTGCGGGGGCCAGTCCCTGTGAGCGGGACAGGGCTGCGGGGGCCAGTCCCTGTGAGCGGGACAGGGCTGCGGGGGCCAGTCCCTGTGAGCGGGACAGGGCTGCGGGGGCCAGTCCCTGTGAGCGGGACAGGGCTGCGGGGGCCAGTCCCTGTGAGCGGGTCAGGGCCGTGGATGCCAGTCGCTGTGAGCGGGTCAGGGCTGCGGAGGCCAGTCCCTGTGGCGAAACAGGGCTGCGGGGGCCAGTCCATGTCAGCGGGACAGGGCTGCGGGGGACAGTGCCTGTGAGCGGGACAGGTCTGCGGAGGCCAGTCCCTGTGATCGGGTGAGGGCTGCGGTGGCAAATAGCTGTCAGGGGGTCAGGGCTGCGGGGGCCAGTCCCTGTGAGCGGGACAGGGCTGCGGGGGCCAGTCCCTGTGAGCGGGACAGGGCTGCGGGGGCCAGTCCCTGTGAGCGGGTCAGGGCCGTGGATGCCAGTCGCTGTGAGCGGGTCAGGGCTGCGGAGGCCAGTCCCTGTGGCGGAACAGGGCTGCGGGGGCCAGTCCATGTCAGCGGGACAGGGCTGCGGGGGACAGTGCCTGTGAGCGGGACAGGTCTGCGGAGGCCAGTCCCTGTGAGCGGGACAGGGCTGCGGGGGCAAATCGCTGTCAGCGGGTCATGGCTGCGGAGGCCAGTCCCTTTGAGCGGGTCAGGGCTGCGGGGGCAAATCGCTGTGAGCGGGTCAGGGGTGCGGTGGCAAATAGCTGTCAGCGGGTCAGTGGTGCGGGGGACAGTCCCTGTGAGCGGGACAGGGCTTCGGTGGCAATTAGCTGTCAGCGGGTCAGGGGTGCGGGGGACAGTCCCTGCGAGCGGGTCAGGGGTGCGGGGGACAGTCCCTGCGAGCGGGTCAGGGGTGCGGGGGACAGTCCCTGTGAGCGCGTCAGGGCTGCGGGGGGCAAGTCGCTGTGAGCGGGTCAGGGCTGCAGGGGGCCAGTCCCTGTGAGCGGGTCAGGACTGCGGGGGCCAGTCCCGGTGCGCGGGTCAGGGCTGCGGGGGCCAGTCCCTGTCAGCGGGACAGTACTGCGGAGTAAATTGCTGTGAGCGGGTCGGGACTGCAGGGGGCAAGTTGCTGTGAGCGGGACAGGGCTGCGGGACCCAGTCCCTGTCAGAGGGTCAGGGCTGCAGGGGCAAGTCGCTGTGAGCGGGTCAGGGCTTCGGGGCCCAGGCCGCTGTGAGCGGGTCAGGCCTGCGGGGCCCGGTCCCTGGAAACGGGTCAGGGCAGCGGCGGCAAGCCGCTTCGAGGGGGTTAGGGCGGTGGGGGCAGGCCAATGCGAGCGGGTCTGGGCTGCGGGGGCAATACGCTGTGAGCGAGACAGCGCTGATGGGGCCAAGTCGCTGCGAGCGGGAGAGGGTGCCGGGGCCCAGTCCTGTGCGCGGGACAGGGCTGCGGGGCCCAGGACGCTGTGAGCGGGTCAAGGCGGCGGGGCCCAGTCCCTCCAGCGGGTGAGGAGGGCGGGGGCAGGTCGCTGCGAGCGGGTCAGGGCGGCGGGGGCCCGTCCCTGTGAGCGGGACACGGCTGCGGGGAGGCAATACCATGTGAGCGGGACAGGGCTGCGGGGCCCAGTCCGCTGTGAGCGGGACACGGCTGCAGGGGGCAATACGCTGTGAGCGGGTCAGGGCTGCGGAACCCAGTCCCTGTGAGCGGGTCAGGGCTACTAGGCCCAGGCCGCTGTGAGCGGCTCACGGCTGCGGGGCCCAGTCCCTGTCAGCGGGTCAGGGCGGCGGGGGCAGGCCGCTGTGAGCGGGACAGGGCTGCGGGGCCCAGGCCACGGTGAGTGGGTCAGGGAGCAGGGGGCAAGCCGCTGTGAGCGGGTCAGGGCGGCGGGGCCCAGGCCGCTGCAAGCGGGTCAGGGCGGCGGGGGCAGGCCGCTGCGAGCCTGTCAGGGCGGCGGGGGCAGGCCGCTGCGAGCGGGTCAGGGCGCCGGGGCCCAGTCCCTGTCAGGGCGACAGGGCTGCGGGGGCCAGTCCGGGAGCGGGTCAGGGCTGCGGGGGACAGTCCCTGTGAGTGGGACAGGGCTGCGGGGGGCATTACGCAGTCAGCGGGACACGGCTGCGGGGGTCAGTCACTGTGAGCGGGACAGGGCTGTGGGGGGCAGTACGCTGTGAGCGGGACAGGACTGCGGGGGGCAAGTCGCTGTGAGCGGGACACGGCGCGGGGGCAGGCCGCTGCGAGCGGGTCAGGGCGGCGGGGCCCAGGCCGCAGCAAGCGGGTCAGGGCAGCGGAGCCAGAGTCCCTGTGAGCGGGTCAGGGCTGCGGGGGCTAATCCCTGTGAGCGGGTCAGGGCGGCGGGGGGCAATACGCTATTAGCGGGACAGGGCTGCGGGGGCCAGTCCCTGTGAGCGGGTCATGGCTGCGGGGGCAGGACGCTGTGAGCGGGACAGGGCCGCGGGGCCCAGTCCCTGTGAGCAGATCAGGGCTGTGGGGGCCAGTCCCTGTGAGCGGAACACGGCTGCGGGGGGCAGTACGCTGTGAGCGGGTCAGGGCTGCGGGGCCCAGGCCGCGGTGAGTGGGTCAGGGCGGCGGGGGCAGGCCGCTGCGAGCCTGTCAGGGCAGCGGGGGCAGGCCGCTGTGAGCGGGTCAGGGCTTCGGGGCCCAGGCCGCTGTTAGCAAGTCAGGGCGGCGGGGCCAGGGTCCCTGTCAGGGCGACAGGGCTGCGGGGGCCAGTCCGGGAGCGGGTCAGGGATGCGGGGGACAGTCCCTGTGAGGGGGTCAGGGCTGTGGGGATCAGACCCTGGAAGCGGGACACGGCTGCGGGGGGCAGTACAATGTGAGCGGGTCAGGACTGCTGGGGGCCAGGCCCTGTGAGCGGGTCAGGGCTGCTGGGGGCCAGGCCCTGTGAGCGGGTCAGGGCTGCGGGGCCCAGTCCGCTGTGAGCGGGACACGGCTGCGGGGGGCCGTACGCTGTGACTGGGTCAGGGCTGCAGGGCCCAGTCCCTGCGAGCGGGTCAGGGCTGCAGGGCCCAGTCCCTGCGAGCGGGTCAGGGCTGCAGGGCCCAGTCCCTGCGAGCGGGTCAGGGCTGCAGGGCCCAGTCCCT
This sequence comes from Stegostoma tigrinum, assembly GCF_030684315.1. Lineage (NCBI taxonomy): Eukaryota > Metazoa > Chordata > Chondrichthyes > Orectolobiformes > Stegostomatidae > Stegostoma > Stegostoma tigrinum. The sequence continues at coordinate 416,984 of NW_026728106.1, forward strand.
GCGAGCGGGTCAGGGCTGCAGGGCCCAGTCCCTGCGAGCGGGTCAGGGCTGCAGGGCCCAGTCCCTGCGAGCGGGTCAGGGCTGCAGGGCCCAGTCCCTGCGAGCGGGTCAGGGCTGCAGGGCCCAGTCCCTGCGAGCGGGTCAGGGCTGCAGGGCCCAGTCCCTGCGAGCGGGTCAGGGCTGCAGGGCCCAGTCCCTGCGAGCGGGTCAGGGCTGCAGGGCCCAGTCCCTGCGAGCGGGTCAGGGCTGCAGGGCCCAGTCCCTGCGAGCGGGTCAGGGCTGCAGGGCCCAGTCCCTGCGAGCGGGTCAGGGCTGCAGGGCCCAGTCCCTGCGAGCGGTGCAGGGGTGCAGTGCGCTGTGAGCGGGACAGGACTGCTGAGGGCCAGTCCCTGTTAGTGAGCCACAGCTACGGGGGGCAGTCCCTGTGAGCGGGTCAGGGCTGCGGGGGCCAGTCGCTATGAGCAGATCAGGGCTTTTGGGGCCAGTTTCTGTGAGCAGGACACGGCTGCGGGGAGCAGTACGCTGTGAGCAGGTCAGGGCTGCGGGGGCCAGACCCTGTGAGCGGGACAGGGCTGCAGGGGGGCAGTGCGCTGTGAGCGGGACAGGGCTGCTGAGGGCCAGTCCCTGTTAGTGAGCCACAGCTACGGGGGGCAGTCCCTGTGAGCAGATCAGGGCTTTTGGGCCAGTTTCTGTGAGCAGGACACGGCTGCGGGGGGCAGTACGCTGTGAGCAGGTCAGGGCTGCGGGGGCAAGTCCCTGTTAGTGGGTCAGGGCTGCGGGCGCCAGTCGCTGTGAGCGGGACATGGCTGCAGGGTCAGTACGCTGTGAGCGGGTCAGGGCTCCGAGGGCCAGACCCTGTAAGCGGGACACGGCTGCCGGGGGCAGTACGCTGTGAGCGGGAGAGGACTGCTGGGGACAAGTCACTGTGAGCAGGACACGGCTGCGGGGGGCAGTACGCTGTGAGCGGGTCAGGACTGCGGGCGCCCGTCCCTCTGAGCGGGACACGGCTGCGGGGGGCAATACCATGTGAGCGGGACAGGGCTGCGGCTCCAATCCGCTGTGAGTCGGACAGGGCTGCGGGGGCCAGTCCCTGGCTGCGGGACAGGACTGCGGGGGACAAGTCGCTGTGACCGGGTCATGGCTGCAAGGGCCAGTCCCTGTGAGCGGGTCAGAGCTGCGGGGGCAAGTCACGATGAGCGCTCAGGGCTACGGGCTCCAGTCCCTGTGAGTGGGACACGGCTGCGGGGGCCAGTACGCTGTGCGCGGGACAGGGCTGCAGGGCCCAGGCCCTGTGAGCGGGACACGTCTGCGGGGGGCAGTACGCGGTGAGCGGGACAGGACTGCGGGGTGCAAGTCGCTGTGAGCGGGTCAGGGCTGCGGGGGCCAGTCCCTGCTAGCGGGTCAGGGCTGCTGGGGGCAGTACGCTGTAAGCGGGACATGGCTGCGGGGCCAGTCCCTGTGAGCTCCAGCTCCAGTTCCCTCACGCGGTTTTCAAGGAGCTGGAGTTGGGTGCACTTCCCGCAGATGTAGTCAGCAGGGACACTAGTGGTGACCCTTACCTCCCACATTCTGCAGGAGGAGCATTCAACTGCCCTGACCTCCGTTCCCATTATTCTAAATTCCCAAAGAGACTGTTTAAAATAAAGAATAAAAAATAAACTAGTTACCTTCTGTCGCACAGAAACTTTTTTTTTGCTTCGAGGAGGAGGATGGGTGGGAGACACTACCCGAGTAGTGTTTCGGGTAATGCAACCAACACAAATATATTCATATAAATATTATAGATATGTAATATATAAAATATTATATGTATAAATATTATATACACAAATATAAATTAGTACATATATTTTCTCATTAGGTTTACCCATGCAACGAATTAAGTGACTATGTAGAGTGTTTAAAGGAGTTTAAATTGCTTACTCCCTGTGCACAATGTCCACGAGCATTCATCAAATGCCACTTTAAACAGAAACACATGAGTTAACCACAATAATAGTGAAAACAATGCAAGGTCCAATGGCTGGAATATTGAACTCTCATGTTAATGAAATAATAACTTACAACTAGCAGCAGCTAACCACTATTTCACAATACACAGTTCGAATGAGAAACACTCCACTTTCCATAGTGGAGAACAAATTTAAAACAACCATTGATCCAACTTTGTCCACGAAGACATTCTACGAATTCGGGAAATGTTTTCTGTGTGGTGTATTCCTGATGAAGTTGATGTTAATAATGAAGCATCATTTCACTGAACTCTTGAACTTCCTGGTACGGTTACAGCCAGGAAACGTACAGATTTATCACCAATGCAGCACAGCAGGACAAGAAATGAGAACTGTTACGATTCCAGCTGCTTCAGCAAGTGGAATAGTCAAACCCCAGAATAAAACCTGCCTCGCTCGATCTTTTTCCCCTTTGTCAAACCTTGTGGTCTTTCACTGAAACATAAGCACATCAGACTACAGATTAGATTTTACCAATAAAACAGAAGTTTATTACATTGAAGAAATAAAATAAACCAAAATATCAAATATAGCAGTATCAAATATAGCAGTTTCAAAAATTTCAGAACACATTGCAAAAGAAAGTTACGCATGAGAACTTTCCCCTTGACTACTCACAAACTTAAGCTTAGCCTTCCTCAGTTTTTTCACAGTCTGCAGAATTCAAACAAAATACTCGGGGTCTGAAAGATTCACAAATAATAACCCTTACTCTGAGACAACTTATTCCTTTAACTGTTCTAAACAATCGCCTTTTCTGGAGAGACTGTGCTTAATTCTGAAGTCAATGCTTAACAAACAGAGCTTGCAGTACAGAAACAGGCTCATGATGTTATCTATGTTTCACACAAGATTCTTTCTACCCCTTTTTAACCCTACCATTCCCTTTACCTCATGTGCTCCTCTGGCTTCCTCTTAAAAGTATCTGTGCTATCATTTCAGCCACTCTTCCTGGTTCAAATTTTAACCACTTTCTGGGCAAAGTTGCTTCTCCTGAGTTTCCTGTTAGATTTATTAGTGGCTATGTAGCATCTATATTAATAAAACATTCTTCTATCTGGTCTCAAGAATGAAGCTCCAATAATAGAATTACGAGGTGTGAAGATTTGATAGAGTATAAAACTTGTGCTCTTTCCCCAACATTTTCCACTGAGGAATGAACAAGGAGAGTTCAAGAGCATCCCTGTTACATCCATTGATCAGGAGACTAAAATATCCATTAAACATTCAGTCGGCATTCCACAGCAGTAACACTGATCATATTGTGGTATTCCTCAGAGAGTTTCATGACTGATTCACGGAGAAGCAATCTTGGCTGAGGTTTCTCAGTGGATATTATTCAGAATAAAGCAACATGTTGCCTTCGGCTGTATTGGAAAGCTGCTGGTAATGGAACTGTTGAAAGCATTCACACCTTTTCTGGATCCATCTTTTATTCCTGTACTTATCTCATTGCTACACTTTTTGTGCTTTACAAAAGCATTTCCTTTGTCATTTAAAACAATGCAGTCTCTGTCTCTGTAACTTCTATCTCTGTCTAATTTTACATTGTTGCATTTTTCTTGATTCATTCACAAGATGAGGGCGTCACTGGTCAGGCAGCATTTATTGCCCATCCCTTATTGCCCGGAGGGCAGTTAAGAGTCAACCACATTGCTGTGGGTCTGGAGTCACATGTAGGGCAGACCAGGTAAGGAATGCAGTTTTCTTTCCTAAAGGACATCAGTGAACCTAGACAGGTTTTTCCAACAATCGACAATGGATTCACGGCCATCATTAGATTGTTAATTCCAAATATTTCTTGAATTCAAATTCTACCATCTGCCGTGGTGGGTTTCGAACCCAGGTCCCCAAAACATTACTTGGGTTTCTGGATTAACAGTCCAGCGATAATATCACTAGACCATCACCCCTCCTCCAACTTTTAGCTGCCTAGGCCCGAATCTCTGGAATTCCCTTCCCATGCCCCTCCATTTTCACTCTTTCCTCCTGAAAGCTGCCTTTTTGGCAATACTTTATGTCACTTGTCCTAATAACTACCGATTTGTAATTAAATACACTCAGTGTGGATTTGTTCACGGGTGATCATGTCTGGGTAGTACAACAGCAAAATACTGCAAATGCTGGCAATCTAAAGTAAGACCAAAACACGCTGGAAATATTCAGCACAATGGACCTATCTTTGGACTTCTGATGGCAGGTTAATGAAACATTAATTCTGTTTCTCTGTCCACAGACGCTGCCAGACCTTCTGAGCAGTTCTGGGATTTTCTGATTTCATTTGTGTCTGATGAACTTGATTCTATATTTGAATTTCATGATTCATAGAATCCCTACAGGGTGCAAGCAGGCGATTCATCCCATCAAGTCAACACCAACCCTCCAAACAGCGTCCCAGCCAACACATCCCCTATCCTATCCCTGTAACCCTTCATCTCCAATGGCTAATCCACCTAATCTACACGTCCCTGCACACTATGGGTAATTTCGCATAGGCAATTTAGCATGGCCAATCCACCTACCCTCCACATCTTTGGACTGTGGAAGGAAACCAGAGCACCTGGAGGAAGCCCACACAGACATGGTGAGAGTGTGCAAACTCCGCACAGACAGTCTCCTGAGGCTGGAATCAAACCCTGATCCCTGGTGCTGTGAGTCAGCAGTTCTAACCACAGAGTCACTATGCCGCACCAATTTGAATTGGTGTTAAAGAGGGTCAAGGAGAGTAGAGCATTTGATGCAGCTTACGGAGGTTTCAAGGTGGCTTTGGACTAGTTCACACATGATGAATTGGTCAAAACAGAAGGTGGTGATGGAATCTGAGGGAAAGTAGCAAATGGAACAAAATAAACTCAGTGACTGCAGACAAAGGGTAATGCTCACTGTAGTTGTAGTTGAAAGGTCATTTCTATTGGGATTCCACAGGGTTCAGTATTGGGTCCTTTCCCTTTCATGGTAGATAGCAAAGAAGCAAACTTAAGTGCAGGGGGCACCATTAAAAATTTGCAGATGATAGACTAAAAATGAGTGCATGGTTGATAAAGAGGAAGAAAGCTGCAGACTTGGAATATAGTAACAATGGGCTGATCGGTTAACAGAAAGGGACAAATAGAATTTAATCTGCCGGAATGTGCAGTAAGGCATTTGGGGAGGGCAAACTAGTCAATAGGATACACAATAAATGATACAATACTGATCAGCTTAGAGGCACAGCGTATGTTTCCAGATACTGGGGGGGAGCAATGAGCAGCACATGGTTTGCAACTCTATCAGCTACAAGTTCCCCTCCAAGTCATACTCTCAACTCAGCTGGGGTCAGAACCAAGTATAATCTATCCTAGAAATGGAGACTGTTCAGAGGGGCTAAGGAAATAAGCTATTTTTGTGAAAGGGTGTAGTTAGTGAAACTTCCAGAGCTGGAATGTCTGGGGAGAACCGTGTGGATTAGTAAAACACTGAGGAAGTCTAAACTCTCAGTTGTGTGAATGGTGAAGGAGGAAGACCCCACAATTTGAGGGACAGAAACTGAGCAGAAGCAGTTAAATCTAACATGCAGATTTGATAGAGAAAGAAAACCGCTCCAGATTGTTAAGTAACTGTAAAGTGACTGTTTTAGGGAGTACATGGGATGCTGTTTTGTTGTGTTTTGCAACCTTTCAAACTGTGTTATATAGTTAGTTTGGTTTGCTTTATTGTATTTTACTTTCTTTAGTGCAATGAACTGTTTTATTGTTAAAACCAAATGTGCAGCTTTGTGTGCTTATGTTTCAGTGAAAGGCTGCCACACTAAATTGAAGAAAAATTGATAATCAAGTCAGATTTCATTCTCGGATGTGGCCTGGCTTGTAACAACAGCAGCTGGAATCATAGCACCAGCAAAAGAAGAATAAATGAAAAAACTTTGTTGGGAGCAGACTGTATAGTTTTCGACATTGTAGAAGAGAAAGAGGACTAACAGAGGTGCTTCTGATCCGGAAGGGAAACAACCAATGATTCTGTTGTGCACATTATTTGCCCAAAGACAAGCATTGAATACAAGTTAATTGTGCCCTTGGACACAGCACTGTTTTCGTAGGATATGAAATTTCACTTTAGAATCCATTTTCACTCGCAAATATTGATGGGGAGCACTATTTAATAAAGTGAATTTCTTCAACATCTTCAGAGCTGCATGTTTATCATTCGTATACATGGGAAATCTCAAATTCATTTTGCAGTTACATGAAAATAATGTACAAGGAAAGGAATTTAAACTCAGTATTTTGCACTTCAATTGAGCACAGGCCTTACTCATAAAAATCTCATCTCCTGAATCCCTCTCCAGAATTGATTAACAATGGATACTTATATTCATTACAGACAGTATAGGAGATTTTCCGTGTTGTAGCCCATTCCGAAATCTAGGCAAAGCTTCTTGGCGCCTCGCTGCAGGAGTTAAAGATCTGGGGAAATTGCTACATCTTACATCCCTGCCTAGGGGATGCTTCAACATCATTTCCTAAGATAACCACATGTCCATATACATGTTTTCATATTGGGGAGGTCTAAACAGGACACAAACACCTCCAAGGGTATGCCAGCTGACGCCTACATTGAAAGCGTAATACTGAGAATGCTGGAAATCTGAAATAACAGCAAGCGCTGGAGAAACTCAACAGGCCTGGCAGAATTTATGGAGAGAAAAAGGCCGAATTTTACTGTCAGCTATACATCAGTGACTAATACTATTTATTTCAGAGGAAAGGTGACCGGACCTGAAGCCTTAACTTTGATTTCTCTTCACAAATGCTGCCCAGACCGGCTGAGCTTTTTCAGCAACTTCTGTTTTTTGTCTCTTATTTACAGCATCCACAGTTCTTTTGGTTTTTAACACTATTTATTTCTTGAGTTGTAAGGTTTTTGGATTTAAGTTCTTGCCCACTGAGGTGAAAGCTATATCTAGCCCATGTAGTATGGTAGTAAAGGGATGGTGCACTGACTGTGGGGCTGCCTTATGGATGTGTGGTTAAACATTAAACATTCAGTAGGCATTCCACAGCAGTAACACTGATCATATTGTAGTATTCCTCAGAGAGTTTCATGACTGATTCACTGAGAAGCAATCTTGGCTGAGGTTTCAGAATAAAGCAACATGTTGCCTTCGGCTGTATTGGAAAGCTGCTGGTAATGGAACTGTTGAAAGCATTCACACCTTTTCTGGATCCATCTTTTATTCCTGTACTTATCTCATTGCTACACTTTTTGCGCTTTACAAAAGCATTTCCTTTGTCATTTAAAACAATGCAGTCTCTGTCTCTGTAACTTCTATCTCTTGTTTAGAACAGTTGAAGTATTTTGTTAGAATTCTGCAGACTATGAAAATACTGAGGAAGGCTAAGCTTAAGTTTGTGAGTAGTCAAGGGGAAAGTTCTCATGGGTAACTTTCTTTTGCAATGTGTTCTGAAATTTTTGAAACTGCTATATTTGATATTTTGGTTTATTTTATTTCTTCAATGTAATAAACTTCTGTTTTATTGGTAAAATCTAATCTGTAGTCTGATGTGCTTATGTTTCAGTGAAAGACCACAAGGTTTGACAAAGGGGAAAAAGATCTAGCGAGGCAGGTTTTATTCTGGGGTTTGACTATTCCACTTGCTGAAGCAGCTGGAATCGTAACAATTCTCATTTCTTGTCCTGCTGTGCTGCATTGGTGATAAATCTGTACCTTTGTTTGCTCTCCCAGGTGGAAGTAAAAAAAATCACATGGTATTCTTTAGAGGAAAAACAGGTGAGATCTCACTATCAACATTGCTAAAAGTGATTATCAGGTCATTATCACATTACAGTTTGTGGGAGCTCATGCAAGTAAATTTACTGTTTGTAGGAACTTATGCAAATACATTCTCTATGTTACAGCAGTGACTACACTTTGTCTGTTTCAAAGCACTTTGGTTTGTCCTTATTGGGGAATATCAATCAAGTCTGAATCCTATTTATGTGTGTTTGGAACTAGGTCAGTGAGTTATAAATGTTCAGTTTAATTTTATGCTTAAAGCAATAATTAATTAACTACCGGATTATCCATTCCCCTTTCCCAATTTAACATAGAAACAGAGAAAATTGGACTGGGAGTAGGCCATTCAGTTCTTGAGCCTGCTCCACCATAAAATATGAGCACGCCTGCTCATTGCTGTTCCTGCTTTCTCCCCATATTCTTTGATCTCTTTAGCTCGAAGAACAATATCTAACTCTGTCTTAAAAATATTCAATGATAGAAAATTCCACTGGCTCACCATTCTCTTGGCGAAGACATTTCTCCTCATCTTCGTTCTACTGTGCATCCTTAGTCTGTGACCTTTGGTTCTGCAATCTCCAGTCATGAGGAACACCCTTCTTCACTTACCCTCTCTGATACTCTCCAGCTGTGTGACTTGAATCCACAACCTTTTGACTCAATGGTGATATTTCTACTAAGCCAATACAGTAACAATGGAATCTGTCATGTACCTTCACATCACAGCTATTTCTTTTCTCCATGACTTCATCTTGATTGGCAGCTTGTAAACAGTCAGCACCATACAATACTAGCATAGTAAGTGGCTCCTTACACTCAGAATAGAGAATCTCGAATGAGGATGCAAGTAGGTGCCTTAAAGTGGATGCTCCAACTGGAATCTACAAGATACAGTGCAGTAACGCAACAACATTTCTTCAAAGGTTTCTCCAGAACCCACAACATCTACCAACCAGCAGGGCAAGGACAGCAGGCACATGGGGGCATCACTTCTCAGTTTCCCTCCAATCTTCGGATGTACACACAATCCTGACATGAAAATGTTGCCATTCCATCATCTTTACTGATTGAGAATTCTGCAGCTCCCTCCTTACCATCGCTTTGGGAATACTGTGGTTTTGGAAGGCAGCTCAGGAGCATCTGCTCATGAGCAATTAATGCTGGCCCCGTATCAGTGATGCCCACATTCAAGAAATAAATAATATTTTAAAAAGAGGCATTCAGAATGAATCACCTCTCTTGCCACCCACTTTGCCAATTGTGTTTCTAGGCCAACCCAAGCAGCACAATGAAAGCAAGATGCTCTGAGGCAGGAGGAATGAAGTAGTTTAAAATGGGAAATATTTGCAGTGGTGCAGAGAAAAGACTGGGAAGTGGGGCAGATCAGAAATCTCTTTCCGCCAGTCAACCCAGGCATAATGGATTGAATGGACTCATTCTGTGCTGTACAATTTTATGATTTTAACCATTGTGGAAAGTGGATGGCAAAGCACAAAGCCATCTATACAAAGTCTAAGTGCTTCAACAAGCAGCAAGGCTGCCACGTTACTTTCTGATTTATTGTGCAATTCCATTTCTTTGGTTTAATAGCTTTTTTAAAAAATAAATCTGTATGTACTTACAATGTGTTCTGCAAAACCCACAGCAATTGCTATTCGCCTTCCTTGAAGTTATAAGCAGTTTTACGACAAGGTACGAGAGGCAAGCAAAATCAATAAGGCCATACAAAGCAACCAATTCTGTTCAGGCCAGCATTCATTTCCTCAATCTGAATACACCTTTTACTTTCCCTCACCATGATACAGTACATTCCACATGCACCCACAAAAAAACTATTCATTTCCTGAGTTAGATGCTATAACACTTAAAAGACACTTAGAATCGTACATGAACAGGAAAGATTTGGAGAGTTATGGACCAGGAGCAGGCAGGTGGGACTAGTTTAGCTCGAAAATATGTTTGGCACGGGCTGGTTTGACTGAAGAGTCTGTTTCCATGCTGTATGATTCTATGACTCTGTTTCTCAAGCAGTTCTCAGAAATATTATAAAAAGATTGAATCTAAAATGAGAAGAACAAAAGGTACTCATATACTCCTTTTTCCTCTCTCCAAGTTTAATAAGTGACACCCAGAAAAAAAGAGTCACAATTTTGGCTATTTGATCTGAGCTTACAAGCTAAGAGATTCTGGACAGCAGCAGGAAGAGGGGTCAACCTATGTGCAGTTGGATGATGGATGTTAGAACGGAATATAGGAACATGTCATTTGAGAGCAACAGAAAGCCATTCAGCCCTTTAACTCTGCTCCACCATCCAGTGGCTGATCTGCTTGTGGACTCAAGCCCCTCTGTCCCTTTTCCCCAAGCCCTCGTCTCCCACATCTATCAAAAAACCATCTAACTCAACCTAGAATAAAGTCAATGGTACAGCCGCCAATACTTTTTGGGGAAGAGAATTCCACAGGCCCATACCCCTCTGATGGAAATCCTCCTTGTCTCCATCATAGAAAGAAGACCTCCTGTTCTTAAATTGTACCCCCTTTTTTGAGATTCCCTCACGAGAGGAAGCATTTTCCCTGTACACAATGTATCAAGTCCCCTCAGGATTTTATATATTGCCATAGGATCAATTCTCATTCTTCTAAGTTCCAACTGGTACAGATCCAACCTTTCCTCACAGGAGAACCCTATCTTCCCAGGAACAGGTCACAGAGTGGTGTCACAGAATGGCTGCCAACAAACCACAACCGATGTATGAGGGTGGCATAAGACAGACAGAATTGGCACACCATGACAGCAGGTCTCCTGGCAGGAGCGGCTACAAGCAGCAGCTTAATAAGAAGGTGCACTCACTATCTACTGGCAAGTTTCTGAAAATTTGCTCCGAGTGAGTGAATGAGAGCAGGCTGCACAGTGTGGTGTTTACACCATTTTCCTTTCACTCACTATACAGATCAATCATTGGATATGAACCCTTTGAAGAGCAGGTGTGCATGCTGGAATGGATAGAGATAGAGGAAGCTGATGTGCTGAAAATTTTGTCAAACATTAACATTGACAAGTCGCCAGGCCAGGACCAGATTTGTCCTCGGCTGCTTTGGGAAGCGAGAAATGCAATTGCTTCGCCACTTGCGAAGATCTTTGCATCCTTGCTCTCCACTGGAGTCGTACCTGAGGACTGGAGAGAGGCAAATGTAATTCCTCTCTTCAAGAAAGGAAATAGGGAAATCCTCGGCAATTATAGACCAGTAAGTCTCACGTCTGTCGTCTGCAAGGTGTTAGAAAGGATTCTGAGGGATAAGATTTATGACCATCTGGAAGAGCATGGCTTGATCAAATACAGTCAACACGGCTTTGTGAGGGGTAGGTCATGCCTTACAAACCTTATCGAGTTTTTTGAGGATGTGACTAGAAAAGTTGATGAGGGTCGAGCTGTGGATGTGGTGTATATGAATTTCAGTAAGGCATTTGATAAGGTTCCCCATGGTAGACTCATTCAGAAGGTCAGGAGGAATGGGATACAGGGGAACTTAGCTGCTTGGATACAGAATTGGCTGGCCAACAGAAGACAGCGAGTGGTAGTAGAAGGAAAATATTCTGCCTGGAAGTCAGTGGTGAGTGGGGTTCCACAGGGCTCTGTCCTTGGGCCTCTACTGTTTGTAATTTTTATTAATGACTTGGATGAGGGGATTGAAGGATGGGTCAGCAAGTTTGCAGACGACACAAAGGTCGGAGGTGTCGTTGACAGTGTAGAGGGCTGTTGTAGGCTGCAGCGGGACATTGACAGGATGCAGAGATGGGCTGAGAGGTGGCAGATGGAGTTCAACCTGGATAAATGCGAGGTGATGCATTTTGGAAGGTCGAATTTGAAAGCTGAGTACAGGATTAACGATAGGATTCTTGGCAGCGTGGAGGAACAGAGGGATCTTGGTGTGCAGATACATAGATCCCTTAAAATGGCCACCCAAGTGGACAGGGTTGTTAAGAAAGCATATGGTGTTTTGGCTTTCATTAACAGGGGGATTGAGTTTAAGAGTCGTGAGATCTTGTTGCAGCTCTATAAAACTTTGGTTAGACCGCACTTGGAATACTGCGTCCAGTTCTGGGCGCCCTATTATAGGAAAGATGTGGATGCTTTGGAGAGGGTTCAGAGGAGGTTTACCAGGATGCTGCCTGGACTGGAGGGCTTATCTTATGAAGAGAGGTTGACTGAGCTCGGTCTCTTTTCATTGGAGAAAAGGAGGAGAGGGGATCTAATTGAGGTATACAAGATAATGAGAGGCATAGATAGAGTTGATAGCCAGAGACTATTTCCCAGGGCAGAAATGGCTAGCACGAGGGGTCATAGTTTTAAGCTGGTTGGTGGAAAGTATAGAGGGGATGTCAGAGGCAGGTTCTTTACGCAGAGAGTTGTGAGAGCATGGAATGCGTTGCCAGCAGCAGTTGTGGAAGCAAGGTCATTGGGGTCATTTAAGAGACTGCTGGACATGTATATGGTCACAGAAATTTGAGGGTGCATACATGAGGATCAATGGTCGGCACAACATTGTGGGCTGAAGGGCCTGTTCTGTGCTGTACTGTTCTATGTTCTATGTTCTATATTAGCTGCAGCTCAGTGGGTTTCACTCCAACCGTTAAGACAGAATGTCATTGTTCAAGTCAGGATCTATAGACCTGAGAAGAAAATCTAGGCTAACATACCCAGTGCTCCATTGTTGGAGGTGCTGACCTTTGGATGATACCATTCGAACCAACACTCTACCCATTGAAATTGTGGCTTCAGGTGTCTAGTTGTTAAATACTCGTATTCCCTCTCAGGTAATGTAATGCCTCTGTTGTCAAGCAGAGTTATCCTGGTGTTTTGGTCAATACTAAGCTCTGAACTGATATTACTGAAGGGGTTTTCTGGTCACTGTGATGTTGCCGTTTGTGAGATCTCACTGTGCACAAATGGACTGCCGTGTTTCCACATTACGACAGTGACTCCAATTCTCAACTATTCTCTTGGTCAGAAGTTGTTTGGGATATCCTAAAGCTGTGAAATGCACAATGTTAAGAAAGAAAGCCTTCTCTTTCTTCCCTTTCATGGCCTCAGGACATTCCAAAGCACTTTACAGCCAATGAAGTATTTTGGCAGTCATCAGTTGGTAATACAGAACTTGAAAAAAATACATTTTGTTTATCCTTTTCATCTTGCACTTATTGGGGCAATTTGCAAGAAGTGAAGGGAAAAGCTGTACACAAAGAGAGTGCTGATTCATTTGGAAGTGGAACCACATCAATATTTAGGAACAGGTACAGCAAATGGTTGAAGTAAAGATGAATAAAGCAATTACAGTGGACTCTGAGGTGTTTCCACAGGGAAAACACCAGGACTCACTTCTTATTTACTATAATAGTTGATCCTTTTACATTGTATTTGATGTGAATTGTCCTGTTAAGTGCAAGTTGAAAAACTGGAGCAAAATATGACTTTTCTCAGCAGTATTCATATTTTGGAAGTGTAGTCACTATTGCAATGTCAGGAAATGCAGCAGTCAATTTAGGCACAGCAAGCTGCTACAGTTAACAAAGCAACAGCGAGAAAAATTCATTCCCTCCACCAGTGATGGGAAGTAGCAGCTGTGCACATCATCTACAAAATCCCCTGCATAAATTCACCAAGGCTCTTTAGAAACCAACACTTTCATAAATACTACCATCTAGAAGGATAAGGGCAGCAAATTTATGGGAATACCACCACCTGCAAGTTGCCCTCCAAGCCATGGTTCAAGAAGGCAGCTCACCAACACCTTGTCAAGGGCAGCTATGAGTGGGCAATAAATACTGGCCAGCCAGCAGCAGCTCCATTCTAAGAATGAATACAAAAAAACCCCAGGTAATTTATTCAGTGCCAGTTCTTCCTTTCTTTAATGACTATTTAAAGTCTCTATTGATGGTATAACTAAAGCAGCACAAGCCCTTGTTTCCAACTGCTGCATCAAACACATAGAGTTCAAAATGTGCAACCAGAATTAATGACTGAACAGGCAGCCAAGTCAATATTTAGGAATAGGTTAAGCAAGTGGTCAAAGTAAGGATGAATAAAGCATTCACTGGAACAGAGTGGGCACATGGGATTAAGACTCATGTCCATGTAGAGGGTAAAATCTTTATACAAAAACGTTGGTTAGAGTGAGTGGCAACTGTTTGCCTTTATTCACGTCTTTAATGGATTCTAAGGCATGTCTCAGAAACTGATACTGCAATAACAAGTAGATCGTAGCAAGGGGAAGAGGTAGGTTTTCATCAGACTGATGCTCTATGTCATTAGCGAAACTTCTGGAAGAGCTTTACATTCTACTTCAATATTCAAAGGGGAGACCAAAACCTCTCCAAAGTAACGCCAGTGATTATATCAAATGATTATATCAAATATCACAAGGTATACACACACACACACACACACACACACACACACACACACACACACACACACACACACACACACACACAGTATCCATATTGTAATTTCCACGTCATTTTCACTGTGATTGTGTTGAAGGTCAAAAGGCATGGAATTGTCACAGCAAACCTCAAACTGCTGAATTCTGGCAGAAATCCAAGAATCATCCCAACTGAAATAAAATGCACCTTTCAATCTGTAAAGACATGTCACAGCACAGGAGTTGACATAGGTGCAGTTGGAATTTTGAGTTTTATCATTAAAAGAATAAAAATGTCTCATCATTTTAAGTTGTCATACCAACTTGCAGAGAAATCACGTACGACACATCTGGCATGATAGTAAAATAACAGTGGGACACATAGATGCTCTACAATAGAGATAACAAGGTGTAGAGCTGGATGTACACAGCAGGCCAAGCAACATCAGAGGAGCAGGAAGGCTGATGTTTCAAGCCAAGACCCTTCTGCAGAAATCTTTGACATGATTTTGGCATCGTGGAAATTTGCAGCAATGGAAGGAGAGCATTTGGCCCAGCGCATCTTTGCCAGCCAAATTAAAATTATCAAGTTGAATCCTGTTTTCCAGCTCTTGGCCCTCGACATTAATGTTAGTTCAAATACAGATCCAAGTTATTTTTAAACTCTAGCAGCTTTTATATCTTCAGTTGCAAAACTTTATGGACCCTCTCGACACTCTTCTAAATATTTTGTCCCATCCTCTCCTAAAAACACTGCTTCGTGTTTTTGGCTGCAAAGTAAGTGGCCACAGTCTCAGCCAAGAAACCAATCAGTCAGTACCTCGTATTATCATGGGAGGTGGAGACAGAACACTGGGCTTAGCCAGGATCTGTACTTCCATTAGCATTGCACACACCACACAGAGTTCCCAATTTAATAAAGAAAAGTTCTAATTATGTGGATTATGCTGGCAAAGTCACCATTTTATTGCCCATTTTTATGAACTATTTGCTATACTACTTCAGAAGGCAAGTAAGGGTCAACTGCCTCAGGGCTGAATGACACAAGACTCTGGGTTCCCCACTTCTTTGACTAAAAGCACAGAGGTGGGGAAGTCTGCCAAGCTCTGCAACCATCTGATGGGTTGATTGCTCCGCTTACACATGAAGATGTCCTGCCTCAGAGAGATTCAGGCCAGTAAGAGATTGGCAGCATTCCAGCACTGTACCAGCAGCACCACCAGAAGACGTGGTCATTACTGGTATTGCACTTGGGACTTGGACAATTGTTCCAGATTCAGCTCACCAAGTGAGAAGAATTGGTAGGCCCTAGTGAGGATATGTTGGGGAGTTGGGGTGTTGTCAGAATTTTGAAGACTGGTGATAAGCAAGGCATTACATATGATCCTCGAATGGGAGCATGGGCTAATTTAGAAGAGACAGTCACCATCTGCCACCCCACCCTCAAACCCAGCCCCAACACAGCTACCTGCTGGGTATTTGGCGTTAGGCCTCTCCAGCCATTTAAAACCCAATGATACCGCACCCTCCCACCTCGATTTATTGTCTAATAACAACAGCATGTATGCATCTTGCATTGGTAAAAGTAAAATGTCTCACAATATTTCATAGGAGGAATGATCTAATCAAACGTGACACTGGCAATATCAACACAAGTCACCGCTCTGGTATTTTATAACCAATAATGTAAAGGAGAACATGGTCGGGGGGGGCGGGGTGGTAAAGGAGTGGTGAGGTTTATGGAAGAAATTCCAGAGCTTAAGGCATTGTCAGCTGAAGGCATGGTCACCAATTATGGAGCACCAATAGACACGAAGACAGACTTTGTGAAGCATGGAGAGTTTCATTATCTGTCCCAAGGAAAATAGCATCATCATCACAGATATGATCATTATTGGTAAACATTGATACAGTGTTGCATTCAGTCAGTGAACTTAGAGAACCAATAGAGAGAAATCCAACAAATGCACAGGCCACGCATTCAAAATCTAAACTCAACAGGGATCATGAGGTCAAAGGGAGAGTCAACCCACAAAGGTTCTCAACACCAGAGAATAAGCCAGAAAATTACAAATCAAAGTACTGTGTGTGACATGATAAATCAGTAAGAAACTATTTTTAAAGGGACATGGTGTCTTCTCCTGAAAGACTTCCACTGCATCCAACAATTGGAGTCTTGTAGAACACAACTACAGCAGCTCTTCATAACTGGATAGCAGAGCAGCGCATCTCCAGACTATGACAGAATCTCATCCTGGCAAATAATGCTTTTAGTTTATTCCATCATCCTTAATCACAATATGTTTTACTCATGTAGGAGCAAGTCACATCAAAATAAATTAACATTTTCCCACGATTTACTCACAGTGTACCCTTCAAATCCCATTATTCTTTTATTTTTAACAAAATATCTGGAGTGAAGCTTTAGGCAAATATAGAACTGAATAAGATTCCCCCTCCCACATTGTGGCGTACATTATCAAGTTTCCAGTTAAGCGATACATAAATGTTTCAGAAATCCTCACTGTGCCTTGTTCGGAAAGGGTTGCCTTTTCCTCCTCCTTGCAGCCAGGATAGCTGGGAGAGACATCACTCCTGCGTCTCAGACAATCTTTCCGAAAATACTGTTATTACTACATCATAGATCAGCCAGCTCGAGGTCTCCCCCGTTTAATCCTGGTTAATTTTAGAATTGAAATCTATCATTTAAAGCGTCTCCCAGCAAAACTGCTTCGAATTACCAGATCTGCAGCATCTATTGCTTTGTCATCAACAGGCACTTGTCAGCCCATCAATTAAGGGGTTAAATTTAAAATAGCCCCGGTCGTTTGGGGCGTGCGAGCCAGTGAGCATCCGGCAGTCAGGGAACAACGCCAGAGGGCTGCAAGCTAACGGGGTCCGAATCATGTTGCCAAACCACTGCCCGGGTGTGGAGTCACTGCATTTGTCACATCCGAGTCCCCCCTCACGTCTCTAGGCTCTCTTTGCAACACAGCAGCAACAACCTGCACAGAGTGGGTCAAACAAGATCTCTAGTTTGCACTTCCTCAGAAGCGAGACTCTGAGCTATTACCTTCTTGACAGCTTTCCACTAGAATTAGCTGTTTAACCATCTTAGTCACTGGCCTGATATTCTCTGGTCGGGCACTTTTTTTGCCGAAACAGCACAGTGCAAACCTCCAGAACCACCTTTCCCCTCATACTAACTGATTCTGTGCGTTGTATCTCAACCGTGGATTCGCTACAAACCATCTGCAATCTCTTGAGATAATGGGAACTGCAGATGCTGGAGATTCCAAGTCCCTTGTTCGCTCCACACTGCCCTCCAACCCCACCACACCCGGCACCTTCCCCTGCAACCGCAGGAAATGCTACACTTGTCCCCACACCTCCTCCCTCACCCCCATCCCAGGCCCCAAGATGACATTCCACATTAAGCAGAGGTTCACCTGCACATCTGCCAATGTGGTATACTGCATCCACTGTACCCGGTGCGGCTTCCTCTACATTGGGGAAACCAAGCGGAGGCTTGGGGACCGCTTTGCAGAACACCTCCGCTCAGTTCGCAACAAACAACTGCACCTCCCACTCGCAAACCATTTCCACTCCCCCTCCCATTCTCTTGATGACATGTCCATCATGGGCCTCCTGCACTGCCACAATGATGCCACCCGAAGGTTGCAGGAACAGCAACTCATATTCCGCCTGGGAACCCTGCAGCCATATGGAATCAATGTGGACTTCACCAGTTTCAAAATCTCCCCTTCCCCCACCGCATCCCTAAACCAGCCCAGTTCATCCCCTCCCCCCACTGCACCACACAACCAGCCCAGCTCTTCCCCCCCACCCACTGCATCCCAAAACCAGTCCAACCTGTCTCTGCCTCCCTAACCGGTCCTTCCTCTCACCCATCCCTTCCTCCCACCCCAAGCCGCACCCCCAGCTACCTACTAACCTCATCCCACCTCCTTGACCTGTCCGTCTTCCCTGGACTGACCTATCCCCTCCCTACCTCCCCACCTACACTCTCTCCACCTATCTTCTTTTCTCTCCATCTTCGGTCCGCCTCCCCCTCTCTCCCTATTTATTCCAGTTCCCTCCCCCCATCCCCCTCTCTGATGAAGGGTCGAGGCCCTAAATGTCAGCTTTTGTGCTCCTGAGATGCTGCTTGGCCTGCTGTGTTCATCCAGCCTCACATCTTATTATCTGCAATCTCTTGCCCGGTTGATAGGGAATCTAGGATTCCCAGTATTGACCTTATCAATCCTCAACGTTCAATCTGCGCTGTTAGGAGCAGAAAGCGCCGTCTTGTGAAGCTAAGGGATGCAGGGGAGCTGTCTGAGGGAGAGAGAACGCACTATTCAGGCTAATGCTACATTCCCACCGATTGCACTGTATCAAGAGTCGCTAACAGCATCGGTCAAGATATGAGAGCCCATATTGAACAACAGACCAAACTCCGTCCCCTCCTACTCCACAATAACAGGACATTTGCAAAACACACACACACAAAAAAACGCAGGCACATTCACATCAGCCAATGGAATGGTGTGTAAAGGGTACTCACTCGCTTTGCCTTGTTTCGGCCTTTGCAACAGCTTCTGCACTGCAGCTACATCTTCGGTTATGACAGCTTGCAGTAATTCCTGATCTTTCCCCATGGCTTGTTGATGTGTGTGTGTGTGTGTGTGTGTGTGTGTGTGTGTTTATATGCGTGTTTTTATATCCGATGCATCTTAGGTTTTAGGAGCTGAAGCGAGAGAGAGACACACACACACACACAGAGAGGGAGGAAGACTATGCCTGGCAGTGTGTGTGCATAGAGGCAGAGGCAGGGACAGGAGGAGAGCTACCGATGGGTGAAAGGCATAGACAGCCTCGTCTCGTGTATCACAAAACAAAACGGCTCTCTCTCCCAAGATAATAAAATGTGAGGCTGGATGAACACAGCAGGCCAAGCAGCATCTCAGGAGCACAAAAGCTGACGTTTTGGGCCTAGACCCTTCATCAGAGAGGGGGATGGGGAGAGGGAACTGGAATAAATAGGGAGAGGGGGGAGGTGGACCGAAGATGGAGAGAAAAGAAGATAGGAGAAGAGAGTATAGGTGGGGAGGTAGGGAGGGGATAGGTCAGTCCAGGGAAGACGGACAGGACAAGGAGGTGGGATGACGTTAGTAGGTAGATGGGGGTGCGGCTTGGGGTGGGAGGAAGGGATGGGTGAGAGGAAGAACAGGTTAGGGAGGCAGAGACAGGTTGGACTGGTTTTGGGATGCAGTGGGTGGGGGGGAAGAGCTGGGCTGGTTGTGTGGTGCAGTGGGGGGAGGGGACGAACTGGGCTGGTTTAGGGATGCAGTAGGGGAAGGGGAGATTTAGCATCCTGGTCCCTTTTCACTGGGGGTTGCCAACCTGCTGTCTCAGGAGTCAGCATAACATTTGGCGATTGCAATTTTACGCTGCAAATAGCGCCAATTTGAAAATAATACCGGCGTCTCCGGAAGTGAATTAAACTTGGACAAGAAGCAAATGCGGCTTCCATCAATCATTCCACCCGCCACCACAGCCCTCTCCCACTTCTTACGCCCCTTCAATTATACTTAACACACAAATACAGCTCAATTCCGATTAGCACGTCTCGTTATTTTTTCACTCCCTTCCCCGCCATGTTAACCAGTTATCACTGAGCACCCTGGCTGGTTCCTTAGCTGGTCAATCCATAATTGTACATCCCATCTGTGGTCTGGGATCAAGCTAGTTATTTGGGAATTATCTCCACACCTGTCTGAAAGGCAGTGTCTTGTTCTCCCTGGGTTATTTTTAATCTGGAAGCAATGCTAATGATGCTGTCTGACTTGGGGTCATGCTTGTCATCAAGATTTGTATGTGCACTCTGCGCAGGGCGGCAATTAACTCGGAAATGTCTTCACCTAGCGGCTGAACGGCTCTAAGTGTCTGCACCCCTCTCATGTGTGTAAATTATCACCGACATGTAAATCTCTGATGGTTCTAATTTGGGATACCACATTCTCAATGAGTTATTTTCCGTGTCTTAAGATCCAATAACATCAGTATCCACTTGCCCACATCATTTGGATGCTTGAGATAGGCGCAGGTAACAGAGAAGGTTGAAAAGGACAAAGATGCTGTTGTGCTGTGCATGGGCTATCCAAAAGCATTTTGTACAATTTTTGAAGAAAATCTTAGAATGAAAGCGACAGCAGCAAAATGGATCCAAAATTGTCTGAGGGATGAGAAAGAGAGTGTAATATAACAAAGTGTGTAGCTGGATGAACACAGCAGGCCAAGCAGCATCTCAGGAGCACCAAAGCTGACGTCAGCTGCTGTGCTCCTGAGATGCTGCTCAGCCTGCTGTGTTCATCCAGCTACACACTTTGTTATCCTGGATTCTCCAGCATCTGCAGTTCCCATTATCTCTGATCACAAGAAAGAGAGTGTGATGGGTGTTTTTCTGATTGAGAGGATGTTTGTTGTGGAGTTCCCCTGAGGCTGGTAGTGAGACCCTTGCTTTCCTGATACGTACATAAATGATCTAGGCTTGGGTGTGCAGGGGACAACATTGTACTGTACAGATGACACAAAACTCCAATGTACTGCGACCTGTTATGAGACATAGAGTCATAGAAATGTACAGCACAGTCGTTGGTCCATTTCATGGGCGCCATTAGACTTTCATTCCTGGGTGTTGTTTTTAAATTGAAATTGGATTCAAACATGCGTCATGGTGAAAGTTGATTCTGATTACCTGAATCTCCGGATTACTAGTCCAGTGATGTTGTCACAACGCCTCCATTTATGAGAATGATTCTCAGGGATGAGAAACTCAGTTATGAGGATTTTTTCAAGGTACTGGGACTGCTTTCCTTGGAAACTTGATAGAAACTTTCCAAAACCATGAGTGCTCAGGAGAAAGCAGATAGGAATAAAATGCTTCAGAGATAGCAGGAACTGCAGATGCTGGGGAATCTGAGATAACAAGGTGCTGAGCTGGATGAACGCAGCAGGCCCAGCAGTATCAGAGGAGCAGGAAGGCTGACATTTCAGGCCTCGACCCTTCTTCATTTTTCTGAAGTAAGTTCAGAAAGCTCTTCATCCAGTTCTACACCTTGTTATCTAGGAATAAAATGTTCCCACTCCTAAAATGAATCTAGAACCAGAGGGCACAGTTTCAAAGATGCTAACAAAAGAAGCAAATGGGCAGTGAGAAAAAATACTTTATTCAGCCAGTGAGTGATCTGGGCCTGGAATCCACTGGCTGGAAATGTGGTGGTGGCAGATTCAGCGAAGGCACGCAAGAGGGATGGTTACTTAAACAGAAAAAAAAATACATGCAGGGTTTTTGGAAAAAGGTAGAAGATTGGCCTTAAATTAGAGTGCTCAGAGAGCTTGGCAAGTATGATGGGCTGAATGTCCTCCTTCTGCATTGTAGCAATTCTGCGTTTCTGCCAGGTTCACTCTTCTGTTGTGGGCAGTGATGGATGGCATTTTTGCAGGCAATCACGTAGGTGCTGGATTTTGTACATGACGGGTAGAATTTAACACCCCTCTCTTTATGCGGGGTTTGAGCTGGAGAGTGTAAGTACGGACCTGACTGCCTTTCAAGTTTTACCCTGATGCAGTCTCGATTGGGAAGGCTGGTAAATGGTCTTTACTCCCCTGAGTGG
The DNA here is from genome assembly GCF_030684315.1 of Stegostoma tigrinum. Lineage (NCBI taxonomy): Eukaryota > Metazoa > Chordata > Chondrichthyes > Orectolobiformes > Stegostomatidae > Stegostoma > Stegostoma tigrinum. Next base: position 438,871 of record NW_026728106.1, read on the forward strand.
GCAATTAATAACTTAGGCTGAACAAATATCACACAGAAAGTTTGAGAAGTAAAACTCTTAGTTATAGAATCCCTACAGTGTACAATCAGACCCTTTGACCCAACATTGACCTTTGCAGCATTCCACCCACACCCATTCCACTATAACCCACCTAACCCACACATACCTGGACACTCTGGGCAACTTAGCATGGCCAAGCCATCTAACCTGCACATCTTTGGACTGTGGGAGGAAACTGGAGCACCCAGAGGAAACCCATGCAGACATATACAGAATGTGCAAACTCCACACAGACAGTCACCTGAGGTTGGAATTGAACCTGGGTCCCTGGAGCTGTGAGGCAGCAGTGCTAACCGTTGATCCGCCAGGCCATATTAGTAGCGATGGCAAACAGATAGCACCTGACTACCTTTTCTTACAACCTCCTGATTCCCTGGCCAGAAAACCTCTCCCACGACCCCAATTTGTTCATGACTCACAGATAGCATTGGATTATTTGCAGTACCAGCATCAGCCACCCTTCCTGGTGGCACCACCTGCAATGGCGAGACACTAGTCTCTGTTTGGCCAGCATCTCTCAGTGAGTGGGGTTTTAGCCACAGACTGCCCCCGAATGGTAAGTGCTCGGTTGGCACTTCATTCACTGGAACTTTCCTGACACGGTAACCTGGGGTTTCTGTCAGTTCTCCAAGTGCTAGGTATAATCCCTGTCATCTGATTCACATTCTGATGGAAGGATGCGTAATGCTGCTTGGATGCTAATGGTATATGTTTTGACCTCAGTATTCCAGTTACAATCCTCTCTTCATCCAGTGCAGTGAGGATAGAGATATCACCAACCACTTACAGGTTAGATGCAAGTGGATTTCCGCTGACTCTTGTAAAAGTGTTTCGTGGTTTTCAGAGCTGTTTAAGCCAGCTGAAATCTCTCAGGAATGGGGAAGCATTCCCTGACTGTGAGGATACTGCACAAGTCAACAACAGGGCTACAGTTGTGGCTATCCCCTCAGACAAGCATGACTGAGAGAATGGACAGAAATCACACAGAGCAGGACAGGTGACTGGAATAAGGTGAATGATGAAGGAGACAACGATTCTCAGTGGGATACCTGAATCTCCAGAGTCTGAATGGAGCCATTTTTCCCGTCGTGAAGAACTGTGCGTGAGCTTTCACCTTAGTACAGACATCCTCACTGGAATTGATCACTTCTGAAACTCTAACTACAACCTCCAAGCAGGGTCACAAGGTCATGGCCAGAGGATGGGAAGATTCCAGGCTGGCCCAAAGATTACTTGCAAAATTTTCCAGCTTGTCATTTTTCCTGTTCCCATAAGGACCTGTAATGGGAATCAAAATTACATGAAAATCAAGTACATTTCAGTTTTCCTTGTCAGAGAGCAGCAGGATAGTGAACAGAAGACTTTGTAATAATTCTTCAATATTCTGCCCTGCCATCCTCATTTGAACAACTTGAAGTAATGAGGAGGTGACAAGAGCCTTTGTTTGATGACGTGGTCCACATGGGAGTGTGTATTACACACTCAGAGGGGCTGCATAAAGTACCACAGGAAATGTCATGGTGCAGACCACTGGAGTAGTTCAATGTTGCTTCTGCTGCCTGGAGCACTCTGGGGCAGTCCTGCAGTACAGAGAAGGGCCGGTGTCGTCAGTCATGATTCTTGATAGTCTCCAACCTTGGCATCATGAGGGTACGCTGTCGCTGCCAGTGATAGGGCACCAGCTGAGAAAGAGGAGGAGTTGGAAGCAGTGAGGAGGAAACCATTGCAGCTTTTTTCTTGCCAGACTTTCTGTGATCCACTCGACCAACTGTAATACAGGTAAATGTAAGATCAAATTCCACTAACAAGGCTGAACCTTCCCTCTCCTTGGCTGTTGACTACCACTGCACCACTTGTCTACAAACAACAGTAAATGCCATCACAATATCGATATTTCAAAACAATAATGTTGAACAATCTATGCCATAATGCATGCAAATATCAACTGCCCTCATTTATTTCCTTCATACCAGTATTATAGGTGCCTTTTTCTTGCTTAATGCTCCCACAGAGTGCGATCCCTGTGACTGTGGCACTGCAGGTGAAAGCTGATGATTTTTATTGTGTTTATCCTGAGTAACTCTAGCTCCAGAAGGGCCCACCCACGACTGTACCACAACAGCTTCTGCTTTTTCTGGAGCAGAGATACCAATCATGACTCAATCTGTAACTGTTCCCATCAGGTTGGCCACAACTCAGTGCTGGAGTGGATGGTTTCCAAACACTGCGCCAGATTGAAGCCAGAGTCTTTCATGCTCCGTGACATTAATGGCAGGCTTTCTAACCTGCCAATGCACCAATCCTTCTTCTGTCGGCCACCCCATCCCCATTGCAGTTCTCATCTGAATCCCCTGTAGCTGAAATGGAGTGTGACTTCATCCTCTGGTGAACTGGCACCAATTCCTTGAGACCTCACTGCAGGTCACTCATGCTCAGTGTACGAAATGAGGAATAACTGGTTGAGGGACAGAGTGGTTGAGGAAAGAAATTCCAGTGTTAGTACCTTGGCAGCTCACAGCAATGCCACCTGTGAGCTAACTACAACTGGAAATGTTCAGGAATGAGTTAGTGTAAGACTGTAGATAGCTCTGAAAACTAGGAGACTGGAGGGGATTACAGAGATTAGGGGAGGGATTCAAGACCGTGGAGGGATTTGAAACCGAAACTAGAGTTTATTAATTAATATTAAAATTGAGGATTTGCTGAACTTGGAATTGGTGCAGGTCAAGGGGCACAGGATGTGCTATGAACGGTTAACATAAACAGCAGAAGACCCTGATTTTATCGAGAATAGAAAACGGGAGGAGCGCAGGGTGCATTGGAATAATTAAGTGCAAAGGGACCAATTGCAAGAAAGTCTGTTTCAGCAACAAATAAACTGGGATTGGAACAAAGTAAGATGTTACAACAGCATTCGTTTGATCGTTCTTTGTGAAAGGGGTGGGGAGCGGTTGTGAGGAAAGAAGGGGTGAGGGCAGGACATTTCCATAATTCTTCTTTCTTTCAATTAGAGTTTCTTTATTTAGTTTTACTGTCTTCTGTCCCTGTAGAGTGCACTGGGTTAATGGCAGGAAATGTACAAGGAGAAGTCCCCTCAGTGACAGCCAACTGTGTGAGAGCTATTAAAAGAGGAATTACTAAATAATGTTTACTAAATCTGGAGAACTATGATTTTGTTTACTAATGAGATTTATCAGCTCTGGTTTCTTTCAGTTGACAGCAAGAGGTTTGTTGATGAATCTCTAACATTCACAGCTTTGACTTTCAACCAACTTTCCACAAGGGGTGGGGGGGGTGGGGTTCGTGAATGGAAGGAGCTGCCAACAGATGTGGTCGAGGCAGATAAAATTGCTGTATTTAAAAGACATTTGGACAGGTACACAATTAGGAAAGGTTTAGACGGATACCAAACACAGGCAAATGGGACCGGTTAAGTTTGGGACACCTGATCAGTACAGATGATTGGGACTGAAGGTCCTCATTCTGTGCTGTATGACTCTATGAATCTATGATTGAAGAGCTAACTAGGTGTGTGCATGAGGGCAATGCATTTGATACAGTCTACTTGGGCATCAGCAAAGCTTTTGACAAGATCCCCCATTTGAAGACTGTTAGAACAGGAAACAGTCCATGGGATCCGAGGACACATGTGCACAGGAAATCATAACTCATGTAATTTGATTGAGTTTTTTAAAGTAGGAATCAAGAGCATTGACGAAGGCAGAAAGATGGACGCATACGGGCTTCAGTAAGGCGTTCAAGGTGGTTCCTCACGGTACTCCAAGAGGGAAGTTAAATCACACGGAGCACAGGGAGAGCTAGCCATAGAACATAGAACATTACAGCACAGTACAGGCCCTTCGGCCCTCGATCTTGTGCCGACCTGTCATGCCGATCTCAAGCCCATCTAACCTGCACTATTCCATGTACGCCCATATGCTTATCCAATGGCGACTTAAATATACCTAAAGTTGGCAAATCTACGACCGTTGCAGGCAAAGCGTTCCATTCCCTTACTACTCTCTGAGTAAACAAACTACCTCTGACATCTGTCCTATATCTTTCACCCCTCAATTTAAAGCTATGCCCCCTCGTGTTCGCCGTCACCATCCGAGGAAAAAGGCTCTCCCTATCCACCCTATCTAACCCTCTGATTATTTTATATGTCTCAATTAAGTCACCTCTCAACCTTCTTCTCTCTAATGAAAACAGCCTCAAGTCCCTCAGCCATTCATTCTAAGACCTTCCCTCTATACCAGGCAACATCCTAGTAAATCTCCTCTGCACCCTTTTCAAAGCTTCCACATCCTTCTTATAATGCGGTGACCAGAACTGTACGCAATACTCCAAGTGCGGCCGCACCAGAGTTTTGTACAGCTTCACCATAACCTCTTGGTTCCGGAACTCGATCCCTCTATTAATCAAAGCTAAAACACTGTATGCCTTCTGAACAGCCCTGTCACCCTGGGTGGCAACTTTCAAGGATCTGTGTTCATGGACACCAAGATCTCTCTGCTCATCTATACTACTAAGCATCTTACCATTAGCCCTGTACTTTGCGTTCTGGTTACTCCTACCAAAGTGCATCACCTCACACTTGTCTGCATTAAACTCCATTTGTCACCTCTCAGACCAGCTCTGCAGCTTATCTATGTCCCTCTGCAACCAATCCTTTGTCACTATCCACAAGTCCACCGATCTTAGTGTCGTCTGCAAATTTACTAACCCATCCTTCTACGCCCTCATCCAGGTCATTTATAAAAATGACAAACAGCAGTGGACCCAACACCCACCCCTGCGGTACACCACCAGTAACTGGTCTCCAGGATGAACGTTTCCCATCAACTACCACCCTCTGTCTTCTTTCAGCAAGCTAATTTCCAATCCAAACTGCTATATCTGCCACAATTCCATTCCTCTGCATTTTGTACAATAGTCTGTTATGCGGAACCTTATCGAACGCCTTGCTGAAATCCATATACTCCACATCAACCGGTTTACTCTCATCTATCTGTTTGGTCACCTTCTCAAAGAACTCAATAAGGTTTGTGAAGCACGACCTTCCCTTCACAAAACCGTGCTGACTATCCCGAATCAATTTATTCTTTTCTAGATGATTGTAAATCCTGTCCCATATAATCTTTTTCAACACTTTACCGACAAGTGAGGTAAGGCTCACTGGCCGATAATTACCAGGGTTGTCTCTACTCCCCTTCTTGAACAGGGGAACCACAATTGCTATCCTCCAGTCATCTGGCACTATTCCTGTAGACAATGATGAGTTAAAGATCAATGCCAAAGGCTCGGCAATCTCCTCCCTGGATTCTCAGAGGATCCGAGGATAAATCCCATCCGGCCCAGGGGACATAGCTATCTTCACCCTCTGTAGGATTTCAAAAACCTCTTCCTTGTGAACCTCAATCCCACTTAGTCCAGTAGCCTGTATCTCTGTATTCTCCTCGACAACATTGTGGTTTTCTAGAGTGAATACTGTTGAAAAATATTCATTTAGCGCTTCCCCTATCTCATCTGACTCCACACACAACTTACCACTACTATCCTTGATTGGGCCTCATCTTACTTTTGTCATTCTTTAATTCCTTAAATACCGAGAGAAAGCCTGAGAGTTTACCCTGATCCTATCCGCCAACAACTTCTCATGTCTCCTCCTGGATCTTCTGAGCTCTCTCTTTCGGTCTTTCCTGGCTACCTTGTAAGCCTCAATCACCCTAACTGAGCCTTCACATCTGAAAGTAACAGAAGCATTCTTCTTCCTCTTAACCAGAGATTCCACTTCCTTCGTAAACCACGGCTCCCGCACCCTACAGCTTACTCCCTGCCTGACAGGTACATACTTACCTAGGACACACAGGAGCTTTCCCTTGAATAAGCTCCACATTTCTATTGTGCCCATCCAGTGCAGTTTCCTTCCCCATCCTATGCTCTCTAAATCTTGCATAATCTCTTCGTAATTGCCTTTCCGCCAGCTATTACTCTTGCCCAGTGGTGTACACCTATCCCTTTCCATCACTGAAGTAAACATAACAGAATTGTGATCGCTATCACCAAGGTGATCAACGACTTTGAAATCTAACACCTGGCCAGGATCATCACCCAGTACTGATGTGGTCACTGCACCCCAATTCCATCAGTCACTGCATCCCATTTCACTCAGTCACTGTATCCCGTTTGTCACTGAGGCTGCATTCAATTTCCGTCAATCACTGCATCCCATTTCCGTCAGTCAAGGCATCCCATTTCCCATAGTCACTGCATCCCATTTCACTCAGTCACTGCATCTCCTTCACCATAGTCACTGCATTCCATTTCCATCAGTCACTGTTTCCCGTATCTCACAGGCGCTGCATTCAATTTCCCACACTCACTGCATCCCATTTCCCATAGTCACAGCATCTCCTTTCCCTCAGTCTCTGCATCGCATTTCACTCAGTCAATGCTTCCCATGTCCCACAGTCACTGCATCCCATTTCTCTCTGTCACTGCATCTCATTTCACTCAGTCACTGCATCCCATTTCCCTCAGTCACTGCATCTCATTTCACTCAGGCACTGTATCCCATTTCCCTCACTCACTGGACCCCAAGTCCGCTTGGGCACTGCATCCCCATGAACTCAGTCACTCCTTCCCAGTACCTCAGTCACTGCATCCCATTTCCATCAGGTACTGCATCACATTTCCATCAGACACTACAGCTCATGTCACTCTGTCACTGCATCCCATTTCCCTCAGTCACTGCATCTCCTTCACCACAGTCACTGCATCCCATTTCACGCAGTCACTGCATCACATTTCACTCAGTCACTGCATCGTATTTTACTCAGTCACTGCATCCCATTTCACTCAATCACTGCATCTCCTTCACCACAGTCACTGCGTCCAATTTCCATCAGTCACTGTTTCCCGTATCTCACAGACGCTGCATTCAATTTCACACCCTCACTGCATCCCATTTCCCATCGTCACAGCATCACCTTACCCTCAGTCTTTGCATTGCAATTCACTCAGTGATTGCATCCCATTTCCCTCAGTCACTGCATCCCATTTCCGTCAGTCACTGCATTCCATTTCACTCAGCCACTGCATCCCATTTCACTCGGTGACTGCATCACAGTTTTCTCAGTGACTGAATCACAGTACACTCAGTGAGTGCATCATATTTCACTCAGTGATGGAATCACATTTCACTGAGTCACTGCGTCCCATTTCACGCAGTCACTGCATCCCATTTCACGCAGTCACTGCATCGCATTTCATGCAGTCACTGCATCGCAATTCACGCAGTCACTGCATCGCAATTCAGGCAGTCACTGCATCACATTTCACTCAGTCACTGCATCCCAATTAACTCCATCACTGCATCTCCTTCACCGCAGTCACAGCATCCCATTTCCATCAGTCACTGGTTCCCGTATCTCACAGACGCTGCATTCAATTTCCGACACTCAATGTATCCCATTTCCCATAGACACAGCATCTCCTTTCCCACAGTCTCTGCATCTCATTTCAATCAGTGATTGCATCCTACTTCCCAAAAATAGTGCATCCCATTTTGCTCAGTCACTGCATCTCATTTCACTCGGTCACTGCATCCCATTTCCCTCAGTCACTGCATCCAATTTCCCTCAGTCACTGCATCTCATTTCCGTCAGTTGCTGCAGACCATTTCCATCAAACAATGCATCCCATTTCACTCAGTGACTGCAGCTCATGTCACTCTGTCACTGCATCCAATTTCCATCAGTCAGTTCATCTCATTTCACTCATTCACTGCATCGCATTTCACTCAGTCACTGCATCCCATTTCACTCAGTCACTGCATCCCATTTCACTCAGTCGCTGCATCCCCTTCACCACAGTCACTGCATCCCATTTCCATCAGTCACTGTTTCCCGTATCTCACAGACAGTGCAATCAATGCTTCTCATTTCACTCAGTGACTGCAGCTCATGTCACTCTGTCACTGCATCCAATTTCCATCAGTCAGTGCAACTCATTTCACTCATTCACTGCATCCCATTTCACTCAGTCACTGCATCACATTTCACTCAGTCACAGCATCCCATTTCACTCAGTCACAGCATCCCATTTCACTCAGTCACAGCATCCCATTTCACTCAGTCACAGCATCCCATTCCACTCAGTCACTGCATCCCATTCCACTCAGTCACTGCATCCCATTCCACTCAGTCACTGCATCCCATTCCACTCAGTCACTGCATCCCATTCCACTCAATCAGCGCGTCACATTTCACTCAGGCACTGTATCCCATTTCCCTCACTCACTGCACCCCAAGTCCGCTTGGGCACTGCATCCCCATGAACTCAGTCACTCCTTCCCTGTACCTCAGTCACCGCATCCCATTTCGCTCTGGTACTGCATCACATTTCCATCAGACACTGCAGCTCATGTCACTCTGTCACTGCATCAAATTTCCCTCAATCACTGCATCCCATTTCACTCAGTCACTGCATCCCATGTCCCTCAGTCACTGCATCCCATGTCCCTCAGTCACTGCATCCCATGTCCCTCAGTCACTGCATCCCATGTCCCTCAGTCACTGCATCCCATGTCCCTCAGTCACTGCATCCCATGTCCCTCAGTCACTGCATCCCATGTCACTCAGTCACTGCATCCCATGTCCCTCAGTCACTGCATCCCATGTCCCTCAGTCACTGCATCCCATTTCACTCAATCACTGCATCTCCTTCACCACAGTCACTGCATCCCATTCCCCACAGACACGGCATCCCATTCACTTGAGTCTCAGAATCCCAGTTCACACAGCCACTGCATCCCATTTCACACAGTGACTGCATCCCATTTCACACAGCCAGTGCATCCCATTTCACACAACCAGTGCATCCCATTTCACACAGCCACTGCATCCCATTTCACACAGCCACTGCATCCCATTTCACTCAATGCTTCACTTTACACACAGTCAAGGCATCCCTTTCCATCAGTCACTGCGTCCCATTTCCTCAGTCACTGCATCTCCTTTCCACAGTCACGGCAATCCCATTTCACTCAGTCACTGCATCCCATTTCACAGAGTCACTGCATCTCCTTTCCATCAGTCACTGCATCCCATTACCCTCAGTCACTGCATCCCATTTCACTCAGTCACTGCATTCCATTTCACTCAGTCACTGCATCCCCTTCACCACAGTCACTGCATCCCATTTCCATCAGTCACTGTTTCCCGTATCTCACAGACAGTGCAATCAATGCTTCTCATTTCACTCAGTGACTGCAGCTCATGTCACTCTGTCACTGCATCCAATTTCCATCAGTCACTGCATCACATTTCAGTCAGTCACAGCATCCCATTTCACTCAGTCACAGCATCCCATTTCACTCAGTCACTGCATCCCATTCCACTCAGTCACTGCATCCGATTTCACTCAGTCAGCGCGTCACATTTCACTTAGGCACTGTATCCCATTTCCCTCACTCACTGCACCCCAAGTCCGCTTGGGCACTGCATCCCCAGTCACTCCTTCCCTGTACCTCAGTCACCGCATCCCATTTCCCTCTGGTACTGCATCACATTTCCATCAGACACTGCAGCTCATGTCACTCTGTCACTGCATCCAATTTCCCTAAGTCACTGCATCTCATTTAACTCATTCACTGCATCAAATTACCCTCAATCACTGCATCCCATTTCACTCAGTCACTTCATCCCATGTCCCTCAGTCACTGCATCCCATGTCTCTCAGTCACTGCATCCCATTTCACTCAGTCACTGCATCCCATTTCACTCAATCACTGCATCTCCTTCACCACAGTCACTGCATCCCATTCCCCACAGACACGGCATCCCATTCACTTGAGTCTCAGAATCCCAGTTCACATAGCCACTGCATCCCATGTCCACACAGCCAGTGCATCCCATTTCACACAGCCACTGCATCCCATTTCACACAGCCACTGCATCCCATTTCACACAGCCACTGCATCCCATTTCACTCAAGGCTTCACTTTCCACACAGTCAAGGCATCCCTTTCCATCAGTCACTGCGTCCCATTTCCTCAGTCACTGCATCTCCTTTCCACAGTCACGGCAATCCCATTTCACTCAGTCACTGCATCCAATTTCAAAGAGTCACTGCATCTCCTTTCCATCAGTCACTGCGTCCCATTTCACTCAGTCACTGCGTCCCATTTCCATCAGTCACTGCATCCCATTGCCCTCAGTCACTGCATCCTATTTCACTCAGTAACTGCATCCCACTACCCTCAGTCACTGCATCCCATTTCACTCAGTCACTGCATTCCATTTCCTCAGTCACTGCATCCCAGTTCACTCAGTCTCGGCATCTCATTTCCCTCAGTCACTGCATCCCCTTTCCACAGTCACGGCAATCCCATTTCACTCAGTCACTGCATCCCATTTCACAGAGTCACTGCATCTCCTTTCCATCAGTCACTGCGTCCCATTTCACTCAGTCACTGCGTCCCATTTCCTCAGTCACTGCAACTCCTTTCCACAGTCACGGCAATCCCATTTCACTCAGTCACTGTATCCCGTTTCACTCAATCACTGCATCCCATTTCCGAGTCACTGCATCCGATTTCCCTCAGTCACTGCATACCATTGCCCTCAGTCACTGCATCCCATGACCCTCAGTCACTGCATCCCATTAACTTCAGTCGCAGGATCCAATTTCAAACAGACACTGCATCACATTTCCGTCAGTCACTGCATCCCATTTCCCTCATTCACTGCATGCCATTTACATCAGTCACTGCATCTCATTTCACTCAGACACTGCATCCCATTTCCCTCAGTCACTACATCCCATTTCACTCAGTCACTGCATCCCATTACCCTCAGTCACTGCATCCCATTATCCTCAGTCACTGCATCCCATTTCACTCAGGCACTGCAACCCATTTCCCTCAGTCACTGCAACCCATTTCCCTCAGTCAATGTATCCCATTTGCATCAGTCACTGCATCCCATTTCACACAATCACTGCATCCCATTTCACTCAGACACTGCATCTCATTGCCTTCAGTCACTGCATCCCATTTCTCTCAGTCACTGCGTCCCATTTCCATCAGTCACTGCATCACATTTCCGTCAGTCAAGGCATCCCATTTCCGTGTGTCACTGCATTCCAATTCACTCAGTCACTGCATCGCATTTCCCACAGTCACTGTATCCCATTTCCATCAGTCACTAGATCCCATTTCCATCAGTCATTGCAACGCATTTTCCCTCAGTCACTGCATCCCATTTCACACAATCAGTGCATCCCATTTCATTCAGTGACTGCTTCACATTTCACTCAGTCACTGCATCCCATTTCCCTCGGTCAGTGCATCTCATTTCCCTCAGTCACTGCATCTCATTTCCCTCAGTCACTGCATCTCATTTCCCTCAGTCACTGCATCCCATTTCACTCAGTCACTGCATCCCATTTCACTCAGTCACTGCATCCCATTTGCATCCGTCACTGCATCCCATTTCACGCAGTCACTGCATCCCATTTCACTCAGTCGCTGCATCCCCTTCACCATAGTCACTGCATCCCATTTCCATCAGTCACTGTTTCCCGTATCTCACAGACAGTGCATTCAATGCTTCTCATTTTACTCAGTCTCTGCACCTCATGTCGCTCTGTCACTGCATCCAATTTCCAACAGTCAGTGCATCTCATTTCACTCAGTCAGTGCATCGCATTTCACTCAGTCAGTGCATCGCATTTCACTCAGTCACTACTTCCCAGTACCTCAGTCACTGCATCCCATTTCCCTCAGTCACTGCATCACATTTCAATCAGACACTGCATCTCATTTCACTCAGTGATGCATCACATTTCACTCAGTGACTCCATCCCAATTCACTCAGTGACTGAATCACATTTCACTCAGTCACTGCATCGCATTTCACGCAGTCACTGCATCCAATTTCACTCAGTCACTGCATCTCCTTCAACACAGTTACTGCATCCCATTTCCATCAGTCACTGTTTCCCGTATCTCACAGACGCTGCATTCAATTTCCCACACTCAGTGCATCCCATTTCCCATAGTCACAGCATCTCCTTGCCCTCAGTCTCATCATCTCATGTCACTCAGTGATTGCATCCTTCTTCCCACAAATAATGCACCCCATTTCCCTCAGTCACTGCATCCGATTTCACTCAGTCACTGCATCCCATTTCACCCAGTCACTGCATCCCATTGTACTCAGACACTGCATCCCATTTCACTCAGTGATGCATCCCGTTTCACTGAGCGACTGCATCCAATTTCACTCAGTGACGAAATCACATTTCCGTCAGTCAATGCATCCGATTTCACTCAGTCACTGCATCACATTTCCCTCAGTCACTGCATCCCATTTCAAGCAGTCACTGCATCACATTTCACTCAGTCACTGCATCCCATTTCACTCAATCACTGCATCTCCTTCACCACAGTCACTGCATCACATGCCCATCAGTCTCTGTTTCCCGTATCTCACAGACGATACATTCCATTTCCCACACTCACTGCATCCCATTTCCCATAGTCAGAGCATCTCCTTCCCCTCAGTCTCTGCATCGCATTTCACACAGTGATTGCATCCTCCTTCCTACAAATACTGCATCCCATTTCCCTCAGTCACTGCATCCCATTTCACTCTGACACTGCGTCCCATTTCCCTCAGACACTGAATCCCATTTCCGTCAGTCACTACATCCCATTTCCCTCAGTCGCAGCATCCTATACCCCTCAGACACTGCATTTCCTTTCCTTAAGACACTGCATAGCATTTCACTCAGTCACTGCATCCCATTTCACTCAGTCACTGCGGCCATTTCCATCAGTCACTGCATCCCATTACCCTCAGTCACTGCATCCCATCACCCTCAGTCGCAGCATCCCATTTCCCACAGACACTGCATTTCCTTTCCCTTAGTCACTGCATCTCATTTTCACCAGTCACTGCATCCCATTTTATTACCCACTGGATCTCATTTCACGCAGTCACTGCATCGCATTTCACTCAGTCACAGCATCACATTCCACTCAGTCACAGCATCCCATTTCACTCAGTCACTGCATCCCATTCCACTCAGTCACTGCATCACATTTCCCTCAGTCACTGCATCCCATTTCCTCAGTCACTGCATCTCCTTTCCACAGTCACGGCAATTCCATTTCACTCAGTCACTGTGTCCCATTTCACTCAGTCACTGCATCCCATTTCCATCAGTCACTGCATCCCATTGTCCTCAGTCACTGCATCCCATTTCCCTCAGTCACTGCATCCCATTTCGCTCAGACACTGCATCCCATTTCCGTCAGTCACTCCATCCCATTTCCCTCAGTCGCAGCATCCTATACCGCTCAGACACTGCATTTCCTTTCCTTAAGACACTGCATCGCATTTCACTCAGTCACTGCATCCCATTTCACTCAGTCACTGCATCCATTTCCATCAGTCACTGCATCCCATTACCCTCAGTCACTGCATCCCACTACCCTCAGTCACTGCATCCCATTACCCTCAGTCACTGCATCCCATTACCCTCAGTCACTGCATCCCATTACCCTCAGTCGCAGCATCCCATTTCCCACAGACACTTCATTTCCTTTCCCTTAGTCATTGCATCTCATTTCCACCAGTCACTGCATCACATTTCACTCCCCACTGCATCCCATTTCACTCAGCCACTGCATCCCATTTCACTCAGCCACTGCATCCCAGTTCACATAGTCACCGCATCCCACTTCACACAGTCACCACATCTCAGTTCAAAAAGTCACTGCATCCCAGTTCCGACAGTCACTGCATCCCAGTTCCATCAGTCACTGTATCCGATTTCTATCAGTCACTGCGCGCATTTCACTCAGTCACTGCATCTCATTTCACTCATTCACTGCATCCCATTTCATTCAGTCACTGCATCCCATTTGACTCAGTCACTGCATCCCATTCCACTCAGTCACTGCATCCCATTTCACTCAGTCAGTGCGTCGCATTTCACTCAGGCAGTGAATCCCATTTCCCTAAGTCAGTGCACCCCAAGCCCGGTCAGGGACTGCATCCCTATTAACTCAGTCACTCCTTTCCAGTACCTCCGTCACTGCATCCCATTTCACTCAGTCACTGCTTCCATTTCCATCAGTCACTGCATCCCATTACCCTCAGTCACTGCATCCCATTCCACTCAGTCACTGCATCCCATTTCACCAGTCACTGCATCTCCTTTCCACAGTCACGGCAATTCCATTTCACTCAGTCACTGTGTCCCATTTCACTCAGTCACTGCGTCCCATTTCCATCAGTCACTGCGTCCCATTTCCCACTGTCACTGCGTCCCATTTCCCACTGTCACTGCTTCCCATTTCCCACTGTCACTGCTTCCCATTTCCCAGTCACTGCATCCCATTTCCCTCAGTCACTGCATCCCATTTCTCTCAGTCACTGCATCCCATTGCCCTCAGTCACTGCATCCCATTGTCCTCAGTCACTGCATCCCAATGTCCTCAGTCACTGCATCCCATTTCACTCAGTCTCTACATCCCATTTCACTCATTCACTGCATCCCATTACCCTCAGTCACTGCATCCCATTAACTTCAGTCGCAGGATCCCATTTCAAACAGACACTGCATACCATTTCCATCAGTCACTGCATCCCATTTCACTAAGCCACTGCATCGCATTTCACTCAGTCACTGCATCCCATTCGACTCAGTCACTGCATCCCATTTCACTCAGTCACTGCATCCCATTTCACATAGGCACTGTATCCCAATTCCCTAAGTCAGTGCATCCCAAGCCCGCTCAGGCACTGCATCCCTATTAACTCAGTCACTCCTTCCCAGTAGCTCCGTCACTGCGTCCCATTTCACTCAGTCACTGCGTCCCATTTCCATCAGTCACTGCATTCCATTTCCTACTGTCACTGCATCCCATTTCCCAGTCACTGCATCCCACTTCCCTCAGAAACTGCATCCCATTTCCCTCAGTCACTGCATCCCATTGCCCTCAGTCACTGCACCCCATTGCCCTCAGTCACTGCATCCCATTGCCCTCAGTCACTGCATCCCATTGTCCTCAGTCACTACATCCCATTTCCCTTAGTCACTGCATCCCATTTCACTCAGTCACTGCATCCCATTTCACTCAGTCACTGCATCCCATTTCGCTCAGACACTGCATCCCATTTCCGTCAGTCACTCCATCCCATTTCCCTCAATCGCAGCATCCGATACCCCTCAGACACTGCATTTCCTTTCCTTTAGACACTGCATCGCATTTCACTCAGTGACTGCATCCCATTTCACTCAGTCACTGCATCCATTTCCATCAGTCACTGCATCCCATTACCCGGACACTGCATCCCATCACCCTCAGTCGCAGCATCCCATTTCCCACAGACACTGCATTTCCTTTCCCTTAGTCACTGCATCTCATTTCCACCAGTCACTGCATCCCATTTCACTCCCCACTGCATCCCATTTCACTCAGCCACTGCATCCCAGTTCACATAGTCACCGCATCCCACTTCACACAGTCACCACATCCCAGTTCACAAAGTCACCGCATCCCAGTTCCGTCAGTCACTGCATCCCAGTTCCATCAGTCACTGTATTCGATTTCTATCAGTCACTGCGCGCAAATCACTCAGTCACTGCATCTCATTTCACTCATTCACTGCATCCCATTCCACTCAGTCACTGCATCCCATTCCACTCAGTCACTGCATCCCATTCCACTCAGTCACTGAATCCCATTTCACTCTGTCAGTGCGTCGCATTTCACTCAGGCACTGTATCCCATTTCCCTAAGTCAGTGCACCCCAAGCCCGCTCAGGGACTGCATCCCTATTAACTCAGTCACTCCTTCCCAGTACCTCCGTCACTGCATCCCATTTCACTCAGTCACTGCTTTCATTTCCATCAGTCACTGCATCCCATTACCCTCAGTCACTGCATCCCATTTCACTCAGTCACTGCATCACATTTCCCTCAGTCACTGCATCACATTTCCCTCAGTCACTGCATCACATTTCCCTCAGTCACTGCATCACATTTCCCTCAGTCACTGCATCACATTTCCCTCAGTCACTGGATCTCATTTCACGCAGTCACTGCATCGCATTTCACTCAGTCACAGCATCCCATTCCACTCAGTCACTGCATCCCATTTCCCTCAGTCACTGCATCCCATTTCCCTCAGTCACTGCATCACATTTCCCTCAGTCACTGCATCCCATTTCCTCAGTCACTGCATCTCCTTTCCACAGTCACGGCACTTCCATTTCACTCAGTCACTGTGTCCCATTTCACACAGTCACGGCCTCCCATTTCCATCAGTCACTGCGTCCCATTTCCCACTGTCACTGCATCCCATTTCCAAGTCACTGCATCCCATTTCCCTCAGTCACTGCATCCCATTTCCCTCAGTCACTGCATCCCATTTCCCTCAGTCACTGCATCCCATGGCCCTCAGTCACTGCATCCCATGGCCCTCAGTCACTGCATCCCATTGTCCTCAGTCACTGCATCCCATTTCACTCAGTGTCTACATCCCATTTCACTCATTCACTGCATCCCATCCCCTCAGTCACTGCATCCCATTAACTTCAGTCGCAGGATCCCATTTCAAACAGACACTGCATACCATTTCCATCAGTCACTGCATCTCATTTCACTCAGTCACTGCATCCTATTTCACTCAGTCACTGCATCCCATTTCACTCAGTCACTGCATCCCATTCCACTCAGTCACTGCATCCCATTTCCCTCAGTCACTGCATCTCCTTTCCACAGTCACGGCAATTCCATTTCACTCAGTCACTGTGTCCCATTTCACACAGTCACGGCGTCCCATTTCCATCAGTCACTGCGTCCCATTTCCCACTGTCACTGCATCCCATTTCCAAGTCACTGCATCCCATTTCCCTCAGTCACTGCATCCCATTTCCCTCAGTCACTGCATCCCATTGCCCTCAGTCACTGCATCCCATTGCCCTCAGTCACTGCATCCCATGGCCCTCAGTCACTGCATCCCATTGTCCTCAGTCACTGCATCCCATTGCCCTCAGTCACTGCATCCCATTTCACTCAGTCTCTACATCCCATTTCACTCAGTCACTGCATCCCATAAACTTCAGTCGCAGGATCCCATTTCAAACAGACACTGCATACCATTTCCATCAGTCACTGCATCCCATTCCACTCAGTAACTGAATCCCATTTCACTCAGTCAGTGCGTCGCATTTCACTCAGGCACTGTATCCCATTTCCCTAAGTCAGTGCACCCCAAGCCCGCTCAGGGACTGCATCACTATTAACTCAGTCACTCCTTCCCAGTACCTCCGTCACTGCATCCCATTGCACTCAGTCACTGCTTCCATTTCCATCAGTCACTGCATCCCATTACCCTCAGTCACTGCATCCCATTCCACTCAGTCACTGCATCCCATTTCACTCAGTCACTGCATCACATTTCCCTCAGTCACTGCATCTCATTTCCACCAGTCACTGCATCCCATTTTATTCCCCAATGGATCTCATTTCACGCAGTCACTGCATCCCATTCCACTCAGTCACTGCATCCCATTTCCCTCAGTCACTGCATTACATTTCCCTCAGTCACTGCATCCCATTTCCTCAGTCACTGCATCTCCTTTCCACAGTCAGGGCACTTCCATTTCACTCAGTCACTGTGTCCCATTTCACACAGTCACGGCGTCCCATTTCCATTCGTCACTGCGTCCCATTTCCCACTGTCACTGCATCCCATTTCCAAGTCACTGCATCCCATTTCCCTCAGTCACTGCATCCCATTTCCCTCAGTCACTGCATCCCATTGTCCTCAGTCACTGCATCCCATTTCACTCAGTCTCTACATCCCATTTCACTCATTCACTGCATCCCATTCCCCTCAGTCACTGCATCCCATTAACTTCAGTCGCAGGATCCCATTTCAAACAGACACTGCATACCATTTCCATCAGTCACTGCATCTCATTTCACTCAGTCACTGCATCCCATTTCACTCAGTCACTGCATCCCATTTCACTCAGTCACTGCATCCCATTTCACTCAGTCACTGCATCCCATTCCACTCAGTCACTGCATCCCATTTCCGTCAGTCACTGCATCTCATTTCACTCAGTCACTGCATCCCATTTCACTCAGTCACTGTGTCCCATTTCACACAGTCACGGCGTCCAATTTCCATCAGTCACTGCGTCCCATTTCCCACTGTCACTGCATCCCATTTCCAAGTCACTGCATCCCATTTCACTCAGTCACTGCATCCCATTTCACTCAGTCACTGCATCCCATTTCACTCAGTCACTGCATCCCATTTCACATAGTCACCGCATCCCAGTTCACAAAGTCACCGCATCCCATTTCCGTCAGTCACTGTATCCGATTTCTATCAGTCACTGCGCGCATTTCACGCAGTCACTGCATCCCATTCCACTCAGTCACTGCATCCCATTCCACTCAGTCACTGCATCCCATTCCACTCAGTCACTGCATCCCATTCCACTCAGTCAGTGCGTCACATTTCACTCAGGCACTGTATCCCATTTCCCTAAGTCACTGCACCCCAAGCCCGCTCGGGCACTGCATCCCTATTAACTCAGTCACTCCTTCCCAGTACCTCCGACACTGCATCCCATTTCACTCAGTCACTGCTTCCATTTCCATCAGTCACTGCATCCCATTACCCTCAGTCCCAGCATCCCATTTCCCACAGACACTGCATTTCATTTCCCAAAGACACTACATCTTATTTCCACCAGTCACTGCTTCCCGTTTCATTCCCCAATGCATCTCATTTCACTCAGTCACTGCTTCCATTTCCATCAGTCACTGCATCCCATTACCCTCAGTCCTAGCATCCCATTTTCCACAGACACTGCATTTCATTTCCCAAAGACACTACATCTTATTTCCACCAGTCACTGCTTCCCGTTTCATTCCCCAATGCATCCCATTTCACTCAGTCACTGCTTCCATTTCCATCAGTCACTGCATCCCATTTCACTCAGTCACTGCATCCCATTTCACTCAGTCGCTGCATCCCATTCCACTCAGTCACTGCATCCCATTCCACTCAGTCACTGCAGCCCATTCAACTCAGTCACTGCAGCCCATTCAACTCAGTCACTGCATACCATTTCACTCAGTGAGTGCATCACATTTGCCTCAGTCACTGCTTCCTATTTCCTCAGTCACTGCATCTCCTTTCCACAGTCACGGCAATTCCATTTCACTCAGTCACTGCGTCCCATTTCACTCAGTCACTGCATCCCATTTCCCACTGTCACTGCATCCCATTTCCCAGTCACTGCATCCCATTTCCCTCAGTCAATGCATCCCATTTCCCTCAGTCACTGCATTCCATTTCCTCAGTCACTGCATCTCCTTTCCACAGTCACGGCAATTACATTTCACTCAGTCACTGCGTCCCATTTCACTCAGTCACTGCGTCCAATTTCCATCAGTCACAGCATCCCAGTGCCGTCAGTCACTGCATCCCATTTCCTACTGTCACTGCATCCCATTTCCCAGTCACTGCATCCCACTTCCCTCAGAAACTGCATCCCATTTCCCTCAGTCACTGCATCCCATTGCCCTCAGTCACTGCATCCCATTGTCCTCAGTCACTGCATCCCATTTCCTTCAGTCACTGCATCCCATTTCACTCAGTCACTGCATCCCATTTCACTCAGTCACTGCATCCCATTTCGCTCAGACACTGCATCCCATTTCTGTCAGACACTGCATCCCATTTCTGTCAGACACTCCATCCCATTTCCCTCAGTTGCAGCATCCTATACCCCTCAGACACTGCATTTCCTTTCCTTAAGACACTGCATCGCATTTCACTCAGTCACTGCATCCATTTCCATCAGTCACTGCATCCCATTTCCCACTGTCACTGCATCCCATTTCCCAGTCACTGCATCCCATTTTCCTCAGTCACTGCATTCCATTTCCTCAGTCACTGCATCTCCTTTCCACAGTCACGGCAATTACATTTCACTCAGTCACTGCGTCCCATTTCACTCAGTCACTGCGTCCAATTTCCATCAGTCACAGCATCCCAGTGCCGTCAGTCACTGCATCCCATTGTCCTCAGTCACTGCATCCCATTTCCTTCAGTCACTGCATCCCATTTCACTCAGTCACTGCATCCCATTTCACTCAGTCACTGCATCCCATTTCGCTCAGACACTGCATCCCATTTCTGTCAGACACTGCATCCCATTTCTGTCAGACACTCCATCCCATTTCCCTCAGTCGCAGCATCCTATACCCCTCAGACACTGCATTTCCTTTCCTTAAGACACTGCATCGCATTTCACTCAGTCACTGCATCCCATTTCACTCAGTCACTGCATCCATTTCCATCAGTCACTGCATCCCATTACCCTCAGTCACTGCATCCCATTACCCTCAGTCGCAGCATCCCATTTCCAACAGACACTGCATTTCCTTTCCCTTAGTCACTGCATCTCATGTCCACCAGTCACTGCATCCCATTTCACTCCCCACTGCATCCCATTTCACTCAGCCACTGCATCCCATTTCACTCAGCCACTGCATCCCAGTTCACATAGTCACCGCATCCCAGTTCACACAGTCACCGCATCCCAGTTCACAAAGTCACCGCATCCCAGTTCCGTCAGTCACTGCATCCCAGTTGCATCAGTCACTGTATCCGATTTCTATCAGTCACTGCGCGCATTTCACTCAGTCACTGCATCTCATTTCACTCAGTCACTGCATCTCATTTCACTCAGTCACTGCATCTCATTTCACTCATTCACTGCATCCCATTTCACGCAGTCACTGCATCCCATTCCACTCAGTCACTGCATCCCATTTCACTCAGTCAGTGCGTCGCATTTCACTCAGGCACTGTATCCCATTTCCCTAAGTAAGTGCACCCCAAGCCCGCTCAGGGACTGCATCACTATTAACTCAGTCACTCCTTCCCAGTACCTCCGTCACTGCATCCCATTTCACTCAGTCACTGCTTCCATTTCCATCAGTCACTGCATCCCATTACCCTCAGTCACTGCTTCCCATTCCACTCAGTCACTGCATCCCATTTCACTCAGTCACTGCATCACATTTCCCTCAGTCACTGCATCCCATTTCCTCAGTCACTGCATCTCCTTTCCACAGTCACGGCAATTCCATTTCACTCAGTCACTGCGTCCCATTTCCATCAGTCACTGCGTCCCATTTCCATCAGTCACTGCGTCCCATTTCCATCAGTCACTGCGGCCCATTTCCCACGGTCACTGCATCCCATTTCCCAGTCACTGCATCCCATTTCCCTCAGTCACTGCATCCCATTTCACTCAGTCTCTACATCCCATTTCACTCATTCACTGCATCCCATTACCCTCAGTCACTGCATCCCATTAACTTCAGTCGCAGGATCCCATTTCAAACAGACACTGCATACCATTTCCATCAGTCACTGCATCTCATTTCACTCAGTCACTGCATCCCATTTCACTCAGCCACTGCATCCCATTTCACTCAGCCACTGCATCCCATTTCACTCAGCCACTGCATCCCATTTCACTCAGCCACTGCATCCCATTTCACTCAGCCACTGCATCCCAGTTCACTCAGCCACTGCGTCCCAGTTCACATAGTCACCGCATCCCAGTTCACACAGTCACCACATCCCAGTTCACAAAGTCACCGCATCCCATTTCCGTCAGTCACTGTATCCGATTTCTATCAGTCACCGCGCATTTCACTCAGTCACTGCATCTCATTTGACTCAGTCACTGCATCCCATTCGACTCAGTCAGTGCATCCCATTTCACTCAGTCAGTGCATCCCATTTCACTCAGTCAGTGCATCCCATTTCACTCAGTCAGTGCATCCCATTTCACATAGGCACTGTATCCCATTTCCCTAAGTCAATGCATCCCAAGCCCGCTCAGGCACTGCATCCCTATTAACTCAGTCACTCCTTCCCAGTACCTCCGTCACAGCGTCGCATTTCACTTAGTCACTGCGTCCCATTTCCATCAGTCACTGCATCCCATTTCCTACTGTCACTGCATCCCATTTCCCAGTCACTGCATCCCATTTCCCTCAGACACTGCATCCCATTTCCCTCAGACACTGCATCCCATTGCCCTCAGTCACTGCATCCCATTTCACTCAGTCACTGCATCCCATTTCACTCAGTCACTCCCTCCCATTTCACTCAGTCACTGCATCCCATTGCATTCAGTCACTGCATCCCATTTCCCTCAGTCACTGCATCCCATTTCCTCAGTCACTGCATCTCCTTTCCACAGTCACGGCAATTCCATTTCACTCAGTCACTGCGTCCCATTTCACTCAGTCACTGCATCCCATTACCCTCAGTCACTGCATCCCATTAACTTCAGTGGCAGGATCCCATTTCAAACAGACACTGCATCCCATTTCCGTCAGTCACTGCATCCCATTTCCCTCAGTCACTGTATCCCATTTCCCTCAGTCACTGCATCCCACTTCCCTCAGTCACTGCATCCCATTTCACTCAGCCACTGCATCCCAGTTCACATAGTCACCGCATCCCAGTTCACACAGTCACCACATCCCAGTTCACAAAGTCACCGCATCCCATTTCCGTCAGTCACTGCATCACAGTTCCATCAGTCACTGTATCCGATTTCTATCAGTCACTGCTTCCCATTTCACTCAGTCACTGCATCACATTTCACTCAGGCACTGTATCCCATTTCCCTAAGTCACTGCACCCCAAGCCCGCTCGGGCACTGCATCCCTATTAACTCAGTCACTCCTTCCCAGGACCTCAGTCACTGCATCCCATGTCCCACAGTAACTGCATCCCATTTCCATCAGTCACTGCATCTCATTTCACTCATTAACTGCATCCCATTTCAATCAGACACTGCATCCCAGTTCACTCAGTCACTGCATCCAATTTCCCTCAGTCACTGCATCCCATTTCCATCAGTCACTGGTTCCCGTATCGCACAGACGCTGCATTCAATTTCCGACACTCACGGTATCCCATTTCCCACTGCATCTCATTTCAATCAGTGATTGCATCCTACTTCCCACAAATACTGCATCCCATTTCGCTCAGTCACTGCATCCCTATTAACTCAGTCACTCCTTCCCAGTACCTCAGTCACTGCATCGCATTTCACTCAGTCACTGCATCCCATTTCACTCAGTCATGCATCCATTTCCATCAGTCACTGCATCCCATTACCCTCAGTCGCAGCATCCCATTTCCCACAGACACTGCATTTCCTTTCCCTTAGTCATTGCATCTCATTTCCAGCAGTCACTGCATCCCATTTCACGCCCCACTGCATCCCATTTCACTCAGCCACTGCATCCCATTTCACTCAGCCACTGCATCCCAGTTCACATAGTCACCGCATCCCAGTTCACACAGTCACCACATCCCAGTTCACAAAGTCACCGCATCCCATTTCCGTCAGTCACTGCATCCCAGTTCCATCAATCACTGTATCCGATTTCTATCAGTCACTGCGCGCATTTCACTCAGTCACTGCATCTCATTTCACTCATTCACTGCAACCCATTTCACGCAGTCACTGCATCGCATTTCACTCAGTCACTGCATCGCATTTCACTCAGTCACTGCATCGCATTTCACTCAGTCACTGCATCCCATTTCATTCCCCACTGCATCTCATTTCATTCCCCACTGCATCTCATTTCACGCAGTCACTGCATCGCATATCACTCAGTCACTGCATCCCATTTTACTCAGTCACTGCATCCCATTCCACTCAGTCACTGCATCCCATTCCACTCAGTCACTGCATACCATTTCACTCAGTCAGTGCATCACATTTCCCTCAGTCACTGCATCCTATTTCCTCAGTCAATGCATCTCCTTTCGACAGTCACGGCAATTCCATTTCACTCAGTCACTGCGTCCCATTTCACTCAGCCACTGCGTCCCATTTCACTCAGTCACTGCGTCCCATTTCCATCAGTCACTGCATCCCATTTCCCACTGTCACTGCATCCCATTTCCCACTGTCACTGCATCCCATTTCACTCAGTCACTGCATCCCATTTCACTCAGTCACTGCATCCCATTCCACTCAGTCACTGCATCCCATTCCACTCAGTCACTGCATACCATTTCACTCAGTCAGTGCATCACATTTCCCTCAGTCACTGCATCCTATTTCCTCAGTCAATGCATCTCCTTTCGACAGTCACGGCAATTCCATTTCACTCAGTCACTGCGTCCCATTTCACTCAGCCACTGCGTCCCATTTCACTCAGTCACTGCGTCCCATTTCCATCAGTCACTGCATCCCATTTCCCACTGTCACTGCATCCCATTTCCCACTGTCACTGCATCCCATTTCACTCAGTCACTGCATCCCATTTCACTCAGTCACTGCATCCCATTTCACTCAGCCACTGCATCCCATTTCACTCAGCCACTGCATCCCATTTCACTCAGCCACTGCATCCCAGTTCACATAGTCACCGCATCCCAGTTCACACAGTCACCACATCCCAGTACACAAAGTCACCGCATCCCATTTCATAGAGTCACTGCATCCCAGTTCCATCAATCGCTGTATCCGATTTCTATCAGTCACTGCGCGCATTTCCCTCAGTCACTGCATCTCATTTCACTCATTCACTGCATCCCATTTCACGCAGTCACTGCATCCCATTCCACTCAGTCACTGCATCCCATTCCACTCAGTCACTGCATCCCATTACCCTCAGTCACTGCATCCCATTACCCTCAGTCACTGCATCCCATTACCCTCAGTCACTGCATCCCATTAACTTCAGTCGCAGGATCCCATTTCAAACAGACACTGCATCCCATCTCCGTCAGTCACTGCATCCCATTTCCCTCAGTCACTGCATACCATTGTCCTCAGTCACTGCATCCCATTGTCCTCAGTCACTGCATCCCATTGTCCTCAGTCACTGCATCCCATTGTCCTCAGTCACTGCATCCCATTTCACTCAGTCACTGCATCCCATTTCACTTCGTCACTGCATCCCATTTCACTCAGTCACTGCATCCCATTACCCTCAGTCACTGCATCCCATTAACTTCAGTCGCAGGATCCCATTTCAAACAGACACTGCATCCCATTTCCCTCAGTCACTGCATCCCATTTCCCACAGTCACTGCATACCATTTCCATCAGTCACTGCATCTCATTTCACTCAGTCACTGCATCCCATCTCCGTCAGTCACTGCATCGCATTTCCCTCAGTCACTGCATACCATTTCCATCAGACACTGCATCTCATTTCACTCAGTCACTGCGTCCCATTTCCGTCTGTCACTGCATCCCTATTAACTCAGTCACTCCTTCCCAGTACCTCAGTCACTGCATTCCATTCCACTCAGTCACTGCATCCCATTACCCTCAGTCACTGCATCCATTTCCATCAGTCACTGCATCCCATTACCCTCAGTCGCAGCATCCCATTTCCCACAGACACTGCATTTCCTTTCCCTTCGTCACTGCATCTCATTTCCAACAGTCACTGCATCCCATTTCACTCCGCACTGCATCCCATTTCACTCAGCCACTGCATCCCAGTTCACATAGTCACCGCATCCCACTTCACACAGTCACCACATCCCAGTTCACACAGTCACCGCATCCCAGTTCCGTCAGTCATTGCATCCAAGTTCCATCAGTCACTGTATCCGATTTCTATCAGTCACTGCGCGCATTTCACTCAGTCACTGCATCTCATTTCACTCATTTACTGCATCCCATTTCACGCAGTCACTGCATCCCATTTCCCTAAGTCACCGCACCCCAAGCCCGCTCGGGCATTGCACCCCTATTAATTCAGTCACTCCTTCCCAGTACCTGAGTCACTGCATCGCATTTCACTCAGCCACTGCATCCCAGTTCACACAGTCACCGCATCCCAGTTCACACAGTCACCGCATCCCAGTTCACACAGTCACCGCATCCCAGTTCACACAGCCACAGCATCCCAGTTCACACAGCCACAGCATCTCATTTCACTCATTCAATGCTTCACATTCCATTCAGTCACCGCTTCCCATTTCCCACAGTCACTGCATCTCCTTTCCTCAGTCATTGCATCCCATTTCACTCAGTCACTGCAGGCCATTTCCCTCAGTCACTGCATCCCATTACCATCAGTCACTACATCCCATTACCCTCAGTCACTGCACCACAGTACGCTCAGTCACAGCATCCCATTTCCAACAGTGACTGCATCCCATTGCCAACAGTCACTGCAATCCATTTCCAACAGTCACTGCATCCCATTTCCAAGAGTCAGTGTATCCCATTTCACTCAGCCACTGCATTCCATTTCCCTCAGTCACTGCATCCCAAATCACTCAATCACTGCAGGCCATTTCACTCCTTGACTGCATCCCATTTCACTCATTGACTGCATCCCATTTCACTCTGACACTGCGTCCCGTTTCCCTCAGTCACTGCATCCCATTACCGTCCGTCACTCCATCCAATTACTGTCAGTCACCGCATCCCATTTCGATCAGTCACTGCATTCCATTTCCACCAGTTACTGCATCCCATTTCACTCAGCCTCTGCATCCCATTTCACGAAGACAGTGCATCCCATTTCACTAAGACAGTGCATCCCATTTCACTAAGACAGTGCATCCCATTTCACTAAGACAGTGCATCTCATTTCTCTCAGCCACTGTATCCCATTTCCCTCAGTCACTGTACTCCAAGCCCGCTCGGGCACTGCATCCCTATTAACTCAGTCACTCCTTCCCAGGACCTCAGTCACTGCATCCCATGTCCCACAGTAACTGCATCCCATTTCCATCAGGCACTGCAGCTCATGTCACTCTGTCACTGCATTCAATTTCCATCAGTCACTGCATCTCATTTCACTCATTAACTGCATCCCATTTCAATCAGACACTGCATCCCAGTTCACTCAGTCACTGCATCCAATTTCCCTCAGTCACTGCATCCCATTTCCATCAGTCACTGGTTCCCGTATCTCACAGACGCTGCATTCAATTTCCGACACTCACGGTATCCCATTTCCCACTGCATCTCATTTCAATCAGTGATTGCATCCTACTTCCCACAAATACTGCATCCCATTTCGCTCAGTCACTGCATCCCTATTAACTCAGTCACTCCTTCCCAGTACCTCAGTCACTGCATCGCATTTCACTCAGTCACTGCATCCCATTTCACTCAGTCATGCATCCATTTCCATCAGTCACTGCATCCCATTACCCTCAGTCGCAGCATCCCATTTCGCACAGACACTGCATTTCCTTTCCCTTCGTCACTGCATCTCATTTCCACCAGTCACTACATCCCATTTCACTCCCCACTGCATCCCATTTCACTCAGCCACTGCATCCCATTTCACTCAGCCACTGCATCCCAGTTCACATCGTCACCGCATCCCAGTTCACACAGTCACCACATCCCAGTTCACACAGTCACCGCATCCCAGTTCACACAGTCACCGCATCCCAGTTCCGTCAGTCATTGCATCCCAGTTCCATCAGTCACTGTATCCGATTTCTATCAGTCACTGCGCGCATTTCACTCAGTCACTGCATCTCATTTCACGCAGTCACTGCATCCCATTTCCCTAAGTCACTGCACCCCAAGCTCGCTCGGGCACTGCATCCCTATAAACTCAGTCACTCCTTCCCAGTACCTCAGTCACCGCATCGCATTTCACTCAGTCACTGCATCCCATTTCACTCAGTCATGCATCCATTTCCATCAGTCACTGCATCCCATTACCCTCAGTCGCAGCATCCCATTTCCCACAGACACTGCATTTCCTTTCCCTTAGTCATTGCATCTCATTTCCAGCAGTCACTGCATCCCATTTCACGCCCCACTGCATCCCATTTCACTCAGCCACTGCATCCCATTTCACTCAGCCACTGCATCCCAGTTCACATAGTCACCACATCCCAGTTCACACAGTCACCACATCCCAGTTCACAAAGTCACCGCATCCCATTTCCGTCAGTCACTGAATCCCAGTTCCATCAATCACTGTATCCGATTTCTATCAGTCACTGCGCGCATTTCACTCAGTCACTGCATCTCATTTCACTCATTCACTGCAACCCATTTCACTCAGTCACTGCATCGCATTTCACTCAGTCACTGCATCGCATTTCACTCAGTCACTGCATCGCATTTCACTCAGTCACTGCATCGCATTTCACTCAGTCACTGCATCCCATTTCATTCAGTCAGTGCGTCACATTTCACTCAGGCACTGTATCCCATTTCCCTAAGTCACTGCACCCCAAGCCCGCTCGGGCACTGCATCCCTATTAACTCAGTCACTCCTTCCCAGTCCCTCCGACACTGCATCCCATTTCACTCAGTCACTGCTTCCATTTCCATCAGTCACTGCATCCCATTACCCTCAGTCCCAGCATCCCATTTCCCACAGACACTGCATTTCATTTCCCAAAAACACTGCATCTTATTTCCACCAGTCACTGCTTCCCGTTTCATTCCCCAATGCATCTCATTTCACGCAGTCACTGCATCGCATTTCACTCAGTCACTGCATCCCATTCCACTCAGTCACTGCATCCCATTCAACTCAGTCGCAGCATCCCATTTCCCACAGACACTGCATTTCCTTTCTCTTAGTCACTGCATCCCATTTCACGCCCCACTGCATCCCATTTCACTCAGCCACTGCATCCCATTTCACTCATCTGGATAGTACTCACTTATTACCATCCCACCTACCTTCCCCAGCACCTCCTCCCCCTCCACGCTATTTGTTTCTGAGCTCCCTTCCACCCTCCATTTCTCAGGAAGGGTCCTGATCCAAAACCTCAACTTTCTTGAGCCTCTGATGCTGCCTGCCCTGCTGTGTTCCTCCAGCTCCACAATGTGTTATCTCAGACACCAACATTGGCAGGTCTTACTATCTGGATAACTCATTCTCACCTTGCAACAAGTGATTTCTCGTCATTTTCTTTTCAGATTACGCATGTACATGTATATACATAAATATACATATAACACTTTTATGCCTGAACCACTAACCTAGAGGATATTTTAAAAGAGTCTCTTCATATCTGCATGCAAGAAAAATCATCAAGGTCATGACTTTCATTTTAGGAATAACTCGAACATTCAAAGTACTCACAGTCAGTGTCCCATTTCCTTGACCAGTCAATTTGATGTGAATCTTTCTTCCAAGTGGAAACTATAACAGCAATTATATTTGACAATCAAACTCTTCATTGCATCACCAATATTTCCTTGTCTGTTTGAAACGTAAGATAATGAAATCATCATGGACAGATTGGCCAACAATGTAATTTAATGTGTGTTATGGCAACTGAAAATCACAACCATTGAAGTGATCTTTAAAAAGCTGTTGTCATACAACAGAGCACTTTTTGAGGTGCAGTGATGAACATACTTCCTGAGATGCAAAAATATATGCCCAATTAATTCCAAAGAATAACTTGACAATTAAAAAGAAGCTAAAAATCTCTTTACATTGTGATGCTTGTCAGATTGCTATTAGTCAATGGAAATCGTTCAGAACAATTATTTATTCCCAGATGAAAAGGAAGTGTATACATTTCATTTTCACATTTCATTCAAGAGAGAAAAAAAACACCCTTATGAATGCATTGTCAAACAAGAAGACTCACTAAAAAAGTTACTTGGCCCATTGAATTTCCTCCATCATTCTGTGAGGTCATTGTTGATCTCATTGCATTTATCATGATACAACATTTCCACCAAACCCTCCTTGTAGCAAATACATTCCAACCCAAGTAACATCCTGGTAAATCTCTGTTTCTCTGTCATGCCTTGTCTTTCGAAATATTTTTGAGTCATCTACAAATTTTGCCACAGCACATGCATCTCTTTCCTCCAAGTCATTAATAAACAAGCACAAGAGCTGTGGTTCCTTCAGCGCGACCTCATTTCTTACTGACAAGCCAACCCTGGCATCTCTGTCCATTTGTATCAGACAGAATGGGAACTGAAGATGCTTCAGAATCCAAGGTAACAAAGTGTGGAGCTGGATGAACACAGCAGGATGAACACACAGAAGTAGAAGGGTCTAGGCCCGAAACGTCAGCTATTGTGCTCCTGAGATGCTGCTTGGCCTGCTCTGCTCATCCAGTTCCACACTTTCTTATCTCTGTCCATTTGCCTGTTCTTTCTATCGGACATGAATCATTGGATATTTCGTTCCTAACACTTACCCCTAACAACCTTGTTTCTGTGATACCCAGAGTGATGTATCTGTCAATTTCAATGCGCACCACAAACTCATTCACTTAGTTTCATACACTCCCTGCATTAAATACAACATCTTCAGTCTGGCATTTACAGCCACCCTTCTTATCTGCTGCACCTGAAGTGAGAGTCATGGACATTTCCAAACTTTTTGTCCTATTACTTGCTCTGGAAACTTTGCTGAGGACTTACCAGCTTCTAACTTTTTCCATAATTTTCCATGCAACTGCGCTCACCCACTCCAGGCATTTTATTTTAGCGCCCTACCCCGAGACCTTGCTCTGTATTTTGCCAGGAGACTTGTCCCAATATGATTCTCGTCGAGCCGATACCACCAGAACAACTCTCTCCTTCCCCGTACCGATGCCAATGTCCCATGAATTCAAACACATTTCTGCCATGCCACCATTTGAACAATGCATTTACATCTATAAATTATGCTCACACCGTGCCAAATTGCTCAGATAGTAATCCAGAGATTATTACCATTCTGGTTCTGCTTTCTCACCTCAGCACCTTGGCGCTCATAATCCCTCAGCAGAACCTCTTTCCTCTTTCTTCCATATCAATGGTACCTGTGTGGACCACGATAGCTGGATTTCTACTCCTCCCACTTCAAGTTCCTTTGTAGCCGAGATGGAATCTCCTGAACCTGGGCACCAGACAGGCAACACTACTTTCGAGACTCTCGATCCTCATCACAACCAACAGTGTTCATTCCCCTAACTATACTACCTCTGATTATAACTACATTTCACTTTTTATCTCCTCTGGAATGTCCCCCTGTACCACAGTGCTACAGTCAGTTTACTCATCTTCCCTATACCCTGCACTCTCATCCACACAGGAAGAAAGAATCTCAAACCTGTTAGATAAGATCAAAGGCCAAGGTTCCTTCTGCACTACATCCTGGATCCTTCCACCTGCCCTGTTCTTTGTCACACTCTCACGTCTCTGGCCACTGACCAAGTTTCAGCTCGTTAATCTAAGGTGTGTGACTGCCTCCTGAGGCACAGCATTCCCCGGTAACTGTCCCCCACATGATTTGTTGATTGGTAAAAACTGAGATTCCAGTTCATCAACCCTGAGCTGGAGTATGGGGTCTGACCACTACCCCGTCACGTAGGTATAAATCATCGTCTGGCCTGGCATCTCCATTTCAATTACTTCGATCTTAATTTGATTTGAAAACATTCTGGTCTTTTAGTTTGTAGCCTGTAAATATTTCTCCGATTTACTTGCAATCTGAAAGCTACCGATAATAGATTCTTAAACCAGAAGCGATCACCAACGAATGAGCCTGGTTCACCCTCCGGGTCCCTGATTCTGGCTTCAATTTACCCTGTCTCAAAAAAAAATGCTTACAAACTATCAGGCAAAAAAAGCAAGCAAATGGCACCTCTTACACTCTGCACTGACTTACCGCGTTGCCACCAAGTTCCCCAAAATATATATTCACTTGGTGCATTTCACTCGAGATGTGATCTCTCCTTCCAGAACGTGCAAAGCATACTGATCCAAAGCAATATACTACCTTCAAAACCTCAGCTCTCAGCTTATTACTTTTGAGTACATGCTCAAATGCTTTCTCCAAGTCCAAACACAACACATTTACTGGTTTTCCTCTATTAATTCTCCTTCCAAAACTTCCTCCAAAAACCCAAACAAATTAGCCAGACATAATTTCTCTTTCAGCAGGCTATGGTGATTCTGTTTGATTAGATTCTGATTTTCCAAATGTTCTGCTATTATTTTCTTCCTAGTTGATTGCCACATATTTCCAACAATAGATGCCAGGCTGTTTCGATTGTAGTTATCTTCTTTTTGCCTCTCTCCTTTTTAAATAGGGACGTCACATCGGCATTTTTCCAGCCCTCAGATGCTTCTCTAGAATCTAAACCTTTTTGGGAAATTACAATCAATGCATATAATAAAATGTGAGGCTGGATGAACACAGCAGGCCAAGCAGCATCTCAGGAGCACAAAAGCTGACGTTTCAGGCCTAGACCCTTTTCTCATTATCATTGTTTCTTGATTTAAAAATTAACCTGGCCGTTACAACCTAGCATATGATTAATGGCATTACCTCGAAAATCTTCTTGGCTAAAGTGTTCAATAGATTGCTACAACCTGAAAGAAGTAATTCTTCCCTGAATTAATAGGCAACCAATTTGAAAATGTGGCCTCTGGTCGTAAAATCTTTCACAAATGGGAGTAATCTCTACGGATATACACTATCAAGCCTCTTAAGAATCTTAAATGTCGAAAAAATAAGTTTTTTTCAATCTTATAAACTCCAATGAATGTAGCCCAACTTTCCTAAGCATAGCAATCCCCTCCGCCATTTCCGAAATCAACCCAGTCAACATGAGGTGTACGGCCTCCGCAGCACTCGCTCTGTGGCCGTACATGACTTGTGAGTTACCATCCTGCTGCTACGTCTCTACTTCTATTTACGATGCAGTCCTCCGTCCATCCGAACATACTACCCTTGAACACATGGGCTCTTTTCTTTTGAGACACCTTACGAGCTGTAGCTTATCAAATGCTTTGTTGAAATCTCAATGTCAACTGGTGGTCCTTCATCAGTAATGTTTGTTTCCTTCTCAAAGCACTGTAGCAAGTTTGTCAAGTATTATTTCCCCGTTATGAAAGGATGTTAACTCTGTAGGATGTTATAGCACACTCAGTACCCTGTTATTTCATCTTTCATTGCCGGCATGAACATCTACCCAGGTTGACCTAAATTGGCAACACTTGCTTACTATTTTGTCCAACTATCTTTGTAATAATGGTGTTATGTTCACAATCTTTCAATCCTCTGAGAATTTTCCACAATCTAAGGATTCTTGGAAGATTATCATCAGTGCCTCCATTGTATCTGTAGCTGCATTGTTCAACATGAGAGGATACAACTCATCACACCCCCTGGATATTTTCTCTACTGATTGCAGTCATGTTTGGAATTCTGTGCAGTGACATTCACTTTTAATAGTTTGCTAAATACTACCAGGAACAGAAATTGTCATCCAGCTGCAACTAAGCTAAAGCTTTCAGCACAGAAGAAAGTCTTTCAATTCATTATGACCCAAATAACTCCTGAAAAGGGCAATACAATTTGCCTCAGTCAATAAATGTTCTTTCTCCAACATCCTGAGATGCATTATCTGTATTTCTTCAAATTTACCACAGAATCTGTTTCAATCACCCTTTCAGCAATACGCATGACAACAATTCGGCATTCTTCGTCCCCCTGTAGCCTCTGTTGCACATGTGCATTGTTAGCTGATTATTTATTTGTGTGCCTGCTTTTTTGCTCAAATGGATAAAGGTAAGTTCGTGTTCTTTTGTCATCAGAACTCTTGCCTCCTCACTCTCATCTTCCTTGTTTTATCCCTCTGCTGGAATATTTAATTTGTCGACATATCTGAAATATGTTGTTGAATGGATTGGGTTTTGTGCCATTGCATTCCCCAAAGCCCATCTACCCATCCTGTTGCTTGTTCTAACAGTTATTATCTTGCAGAGTGGAAAATGCAGTTTGAAAGCAATGGAACATTATTGATGAACAAGTTGATGCATAAATTGCTGCGATCTTCCAAACTACAAACTCACCTTCAATTCTTTCTCGGTCAGAGCATTATGCCGGCGCACATGAATCGTGTTCTCAATGGGATGTCCAAAACCATGGAATTGAATTTGCATGTTGATTTCTTCTTCCCTCTTCAGAAATGCAATGTCGTATCATGATGAAGCTTCCAAGGCAATGATTGTGTCCTTCAATGAAGGGAAAAGTGACTTTTAGATTCATGGAAATATTTCAGTACTTCCACATGCATGAAATGCAAACATTCTCCCTGCATGCTGACCCAAGTCCGCAAGACTAGGGCATGACCCAGTCTCATTTTATCGTATCTTTCTGATTTTACATGCCACGGGATAATCATTGCAGTGTGACAGAAATGTTGATCATGGAAATTTATCAGTGTTTTAATAAATAATGGCAAATTTTCAACATCTTGCAAGTGTATGAAGGCTCAATCTCATGACACCTTGCCTGCTGCACAAAGACATTCTTACACTGCTTTGAGTGTCAGGGCTCAAACAAAACACAATCATTACACAAATGCATCAACACGCTACTTTCAATAGGATCTGGCGCAGGCTTGGAGGGCCGAAGCGCCTGTTCCTGTGCTGTAATTTTCTTTGTTCTTTGACCAGATAAAAAGGAAAAGGGAGGTGTATAACAGTCATCAAGGGAACAAGAGTCCCTGGAGACGCACTAACGTCAACCAGGCCAACATCCCCAGCACTGAGGCACTGACCATCCTCGATCAGCTACAATGGGCTGGACACTTCATCTGTATGACTGACACGAGACTCTCCGCATGTTCTCATCCCAGCTTCAAAAAAGCAGGCGAGACCCAGATGTGCAGAGGAAGCACTCAGTGATAAACTCAAGTCCTCAATGGTGAAGTGCGACATTCCTGCAGACACCTGGGAATGGCCGGTCTCAGACGGCCCAAAGCCTGAAGAGCACCTGGGAAGGCATCAAACACTTTGAGGCTTGCCTTTGGAAGCAGCGGAAGCCATGCAGCCACACCAACACCTCCCTCACCCCTTCCCACGACTGCCTTCTGCCCCGAGTGCAACAGAGCCGACGGCAGCTGCATCGGTCTGTACAGCCGGCGATCAATTCAGCCTGAGAGTGGGAGAGTGTCATCCATATCTGCGAGAAACCACCATGATGATGATGTATAGTGTGCAGGGGCATCTCGTCATAGCAATTCAGAGAACAAATACAGGGCAACAGAACGCTGGTGACCAAGATTAGGATGAGGGAGAATCTCAAAATCTTCTACAAGTGTCTCAGAGGGAAAGAGAAAACCCAGGGAAAACCAGGTCTCATTAGGGATGAAGAGGCAAATGAATGGTTTGAACTGGAGGGCAATGTCAGGTGTTAAACGAGAATTTCACATCAGCTTTTACATGTGAGAAGGAGCACACAATTCTCGGACAGAATTAACAGAGACTGGGGAGATGTTAGGTGTTTTGGTGAATTTAAAATTGGACAAATCCCAGGTTTGGATGAGGTGTATGCCACGATGCCCAGGGAGATGAGAGAAAACATTCCACTCGCCCTCATACAGAGATTTCAAAAGTACCAAAGGACTGGAGAACAGGTAACATAGTTCCACTTATCAAAATGCGTGACAAACATAAAGCAGAGTATTACAGACCGGTGAGTATCACATCAGTAGAGAGGAAAATATTGGAGAAAATTCTGAACGGCAGACTTAATTTCCATTTCAAGAAGTGGGGTCTGATCAGCGACCGTCAGCATAGCTTTGTCAGAGGGAGGTCACGCCTCACAAACTTAGATGATTCTTTCAAAGAGGTGACGGAGTGTGCAGATGGGAGTTGATGTAATGAAAATAGATTTCAGCAAAGACTTGGACAGGGTCCCAAATGGGAGCGTGGCAAAGAAGGTAAAGCTCGGGGGGTCCAGGAAAATACAGCAAGTTGAATCCAAAGTTACAGATTGGTCAAATGGGCAGGTCAACAGTAGATGGAATGTTAACCCTGATCAATAAGGCAATTTGGACAAACTAACAAGGCAAGGAATCATTCAAAGAAATGCCAGGACACTAGGAAGATCAGAGGAATGGTGTGATCTTGGGGTGCTTGTCCACAGATTCCTGAACATGGAATGGCAGCTTAAAAGGACAGTTCAGAAAGCACATGGCTCAAGAGCTGTACAGGACTTTGGTTAGGCCCCAGCTGAAGTGCTCAGTGCAGTTCTGGTCTCTCCATTATAGAAAGGAGGTGTTTGCATTTGAGCATGTGTGGAGGACATTCATCAGGATGTTCTGAGGGGGTGAAGCATTTTAACTCGATGGAGAGTCTGGATACGTTTGCGTTAGCAATAACTGCTAATGCTGGAGTCTGAGATCACACAGTGTGGAGCTGGGGGAACACTGCAGGCCAGGCAGCATCACTGTTGCCGATCTCTGATTAAAGGTCTAGGCCTGAAACATCAGCTTTTGTGCTCCCGAGATGCTGCTTGGCCTGTTGCGTTCAGCCAGCTCCACACTGTTCTCATAGATTCTCCAGCATCTGCAGTTCCCATTGTATCTAGCATCACTGTTTTATCTGGATAAGGTTGGCTTCTTTTCTTTCGAGTAGAGAAGGTTGAAGGAGGTCCTGAAAAAATTGTTTCGATTAATATGGGTAGGGGCGAGGTAAAAAGAAGGTCCATAATGGGGTCGGTCGGGGGGCGGTGGTGGTAGAGGAAGAGATACATACATTTAAGCTAAAAGCTCAGAAGGAATTTCAGGAAAGAAAAGACACCCAGAAGGTGCTGGGGGGTTGGAATTCATTGTCTGGGACTTCAGTTGAGGTGGATAATCTTTTCACATGAAAGAAAAAGGGTTGGTACAGCACTTAAAATGAAATAACATTCAAGGCAATGGGCCTATTGCTAGAACATGAGCCGAATGTCAACTTAGTGTGGCTTCAGTGGTTACAGACACAATGGAATGAAGTGCTTGTTCAATTCTGTACAATTCTCTGATTCTATGATTCTGGAGCAGGGGACAGTGAGTGGACAGCACGGGACAGTTCACCTATCTTCTCTTTTATCCATCTTCTATCTGCCTCCGCACTTCTCCCTATTTTTTACAGAATCCCCTTCTCCTCCCCCATTTTTGAAGAAGGGTCTCGATCTGAAACGTCAGCTTTCTTGCTTCTCTGATGCTGCTCGTCCCGCTGTGTTCATCCAGTTCGACACCTTGCTCTCTCAGATTCTCCAGCATTGGCAAGTTCCTACTATCTCTTGAGGAAACTTACTTGTTTTTGCACCCAAACTGTGGTGAGAATGTGGAACGCACCGACTGTGTGGGTGGTAGAGGCAGAAAGCATGATAACATTTAACAAGTCTGTGATTGGGCATTTGCGATGCCAAGGCAAACAAGGCTCTGGGTCGAGTGCTGGGAAATGTGATGAGAATAGTTCGGGACCTGCATCTTGTGAGGGCACATACAATTTGCTGAAGGGTCTGTTCCATTGTCATCGCACTCTATTATGCTGTCCCTCAATGATCCTGTGACAAGCAAGTGAAGGTTTACAGAAACAGGTACTTTTCAAGGACAATGCCAAAAGGAAAAGTGATGCACAGTCAAAGTGCATGTAAGAATTTAACCAAGGATTAACACCATTGAAGAACTGGTATTTGTGCCAATGCACCAAACCTGCAGATGAAAATGCAGTGTCCAGTTTGATTGCAAACTGCAACAACCACCAGTTAGTAACATGATCAATGGAAATATCTGAATGCCTGTTGTTGTGATCTCAAGCATTTACCTGCGTCGAGTGAAATCCACCACCACAGTTCTGTTGCATCGTTAGCCACCTCGCAATCGGTGTTGCAAAGTCAATATCATTCCTTGACAACGCTTGAAGCAAGGCATAAGCAGTGGTTTCCACAGTCATCGCAAAAGCCTATGCTGCTTCAATTGGATATGGCTTCTCGTCCTCCAACAATGGAGGCTTTCCAGTTACCGACATCAGAATCTGTCATTTGAGAAAGGGATTAGCTGAGAATAAAGTTTACATCATATAGATTTTTGTTTGCATTTCACCAACACAAGAATGGTTTTCTGGTCAAGATCCACCATTGTCTCACCACTGATGTCTATAACATTCTCCATACTTCCCGCTCAGTGATGGGTCCTTTTGTTTGGGAAAAATAGGCACCTTCGAATGCAAATGAATCAAGGTGAGCTTTAGTTTCTCATCAGGCTACATGGCAGTTATTACAAGATGTTACGAACAAAAGGTGAAGAGGCAGATGAAACCATTCATCGCATCAGTCTGGATGATCTTCTTGCCCTCATCCTGAGGAGGCATCACAGATCTTTACTTACACGCAATTCAAGTTATTTCATGCAATGACAAGACTGAATGTTCTGGATACTGCAAATGCCATGGCACCTGGCAGCATCCGACAAACTGTATTGGAACAATGTGCCCCAAGGTCAGCACACCAACAGTAAATGTTTTCCAGTACATTTTTAAACACTTGCGACACTCACATTTCAGAGAAAGATGACCTATCATGTAATCGTCAGACAAATTGTGCTGACCAATTATGGCCTCAATGTATTCTCAATCATCAGCAAAGTAATGCAACATCTGGATGACAGTGCTGTCAAACAGCTGCACACTAAGGTTCAGTTTACTTTTCGTCATGCCACACTTCTCGTAACCTCATTCAGGAGTTACCACAAATATGATCAGCGATCCTGAGCTTGAAAAGGAAGGAAAGTGCAATCTGTCATTTCCACCAAGCCAACTTCTGATTGAATGTGGTGTGAAGCAGAGGAATAGAAAATTGAGTCAGTGGCATTCATTGGATACCTGCACTGGTTGAAGTCATGTCTTCATTTGAACCAAATTGGAGACATGAATGTTCATTGAATATTGTCCAGGTGTCCAGCAGAATTCATGACTTTTCCAACAGTGAAATCAACAATGAGAAAATACAGTGAGACTTGGACAACGATCAGGCTGGGCCTGATAAACGATAAGTAACATTTGCACCACACAAGTGCTAAGCAGCAATCAGCTCCAACAAGAGAGAATATGACCATATCACAAAATTCCATGTCCTTACCTGAACATCATCCTTACATTTATTTTTAAATGTACAAGTGCTATCCAAGCCATGCAAGGCTATGCGCCAGGTGTTGGAAATGAGGTTAGAAAAATTCACTGCTTCTCTTTGACTGTCACAGAATCCGTGAGCTTAAGAATTTAATTCTCCTGTATTGTAGACTACTGAGGTGCTTGGCTATCCACTTCATCAAGGTTAACACTGATCTAAAACTAAACTGGGTCAGTTATCTAATCAGCAGTAGCCAGGTCCGTGGTACAAACCGCCCTGCTGTGGAACAGGGTCAGGCAAATCCAAGTGAGTGATTGTGGTTGGAGGCTCATTCGTTGGGGGCATGGTGTCTGTCGCCACATTTGAGACAGCAGGGCTGTGTGTTGCTTCCCTGGTGCAAAGGTCAAGGACATCTCTGAGTGGTTGCAACAAATTCTTAAGGGGGAGGGTGAGCAGCCAGAGGCCATTGTCCACATTGGTACCAATGACGTAGGAAGAAAGAGGGATGTGATCCTGTGGACTGTGTACAAGGAGTTAGCAAAGAGGCTGAAAGGCAGGACCTAGAGGGTAATAGTTACTGGGTTACTACCAGAGCCACATGTTCGTGAGCTAAATTATAGAAAGATAGGTGAGATGAATGCATGGTTAAGGAGCTGGTACAGGGGCCAGGGTTTCAAGTTCATGGATAACTGGGTCCACTTCTTCGGCAAGGGGTGACCTGTGTAAGAGGAATGGGTTGCACCTGAACTGAACGGGAACAAATATCTTCACACGGAGGTTTGCTAGTGCTACTTAGGATGATTTAAAGGCTGGCAGGCAGCTGGAAACGAGAGCAGCAGGTCAGCAAGTCGATGAATTGATAGCAGGTACATGTTAGGACCAATAAATCAGAAAAGAATGGCAGTCAGAGACAGGTACATGAACATGATGGCACAAACAAGCTGACGTATGTTTCTTTCACTGCAAGGAGTATTATAGCTCAGGCAAATGAGCTTAGAGCCTGGATCAGTACATGGGACTCTGATGTTGAGGCCATTACATGGGTTTGGTTGAGACAGAGACCGGACTGGTTGCTCAATGTTCCAGGGTTTCATTGTTTTCGAGAAGATAG
This sequence comes from Stegostoma tigrinum, assembly GCF_030684315.1. Classification (NCBI taxonomy): domain Eukaryota; kingdom Metazoa; phylum Chordata; class Chondrichthyes; order Orectolobiformes; family Stegostomatidae; genus Stegostoma; species Stegostoma tigrinum. Next base: position 479,018 of record NW_026728106.1, read on the forward strand.
AGGGGAAGGTAAAAGAAGGAGGTGCTCTCATAACCTGTGGGAAATGTGACATCTGCACCCAGAAAGGACATTCTGGAGGGCTTGCCCACTGAGGCAATAGAGGTCGCGTTCAAAAATAAGATAGACACAATCACTCTGATCAGATTAAACTAATAGCCTGCTCCCCTGTTGCCACTGACACACTGAGGAACAAATATGCAGGCAGCTCGTGAAATGATGCACTAACTCAGAGTTGTCACAGTCAGTGAATTTAACCTCCACGGTATTGACTGGGACTCCCTTACAACAAGAGTTTAAATGAGGCCGAATTTGTTAAGTCTATCCAAGAGAGTTTCTTGACACAGTATATGGATAGAAGATGGGCCATGCTGGACTTTGTCCTGGTCAGGTAACTGGTGAGAAGGGTGGGAAAGCATTTTGGAAATAGTGATCACAACTCCTTCAATTTTAAGATTGCTATGAAGAAGGATAAGTCAGGACCTTGGGGGAGAGTAAATTATATCAATTTTAGGTAGGAGCTGGGGAGTGTTAATTGGGGGGAGCTGTCACATTTGCCACATGGGAATTGTTTAAAGGCCTGCTTATGAGTTTAGGATCAGGAAGGAGGAAGGACAAGGATGGCAAGGTAAAAGACCCTTGGATAATTGGGGAGGTTGTGAAGTTAGTCAAATGGGCAAAAAACAGAAATATGTCAGGTTTTGGAAGCTAAAATCGAACAGGGCCGACATAAAGAAAGCAGAAAAAGAAAGGGTGATGAAATGACCTTGGCAAGGAGGGTTAAAGGAAATCCCAAGGCATTCGATGCATACATCAAAAACAAGGGGATAAATAGTGAGAAAGTAGGACCATTCAGGATAAAGGAGGGAACTTGTGTACGGAAGCAGAGGATATGAGCAAGATCCGAAATGAGGACTGTGCATCACTATTCACTCAGGCGAAGGGTGTGGAGGATAGTGGGATTTGTGTGGAGCATGCTCATATGACAACAGCATTTTGAGATCAAGAAAGAGCATTAAGGTGGATAAGTCCTCAGGACCCAATGGTATCTACTCAAGGATTTTGAGCGAGGTGAGAGAGGAGATTGTCGGGGCATTCAGCAATATCTTTGTATCCTTGGTAGCCACTGGAGGGGTACTGGAGGACGAGCAAGTTGCTAAATGTTCTTCTTCTGTTCAAGAAGGTAAATAGGATCAATCCAGGAAACTATAGACTAGAGAGTCTCTCATCGTTCATTGGGAAGCTATTGGAGAGAATTCTTAGGGATTGTATTTACCTGTATTTGGAACAGCATTGCCCAATTAGGGACAGTCAGCATGGCTTTGTGCAGGGCAGGTCATGTCTTACTAACTTGATTGAATTTTTTGAGGAGGTAACTAATGTGATCATTGAAGGTAGAGTGGTGGATATTGTTGACATGGATGTTAGCAAGGCTTTCAACAAGGTGCTTCACCGTAGGATCATCCAGAAGATTAAGATCCATGGGGTCCGTGGTCACTTATCTGCTTGGATTCACAACTGGCTTGCCCAGAGAAGGCAGAGGGTGGTGGTGGAAACGTGCTTTTTAGGCTGCAGATCCAGGACTATTGTGTTCTGCAGGGATCTGTACGGGGACCTCTGCTGTTGTGGTATATATATAAAATGACTGAGGTGACAAGATAGATGGATGGGTTATTAAGTTTTTAGACGATAGAATGATTGGTAGAGTGGTAGTTAGGGTAGAAAGTCATAAAAGGATACAGAAGGATACAGATCCGTTGCAGAAATGGCAAGTGAATTTTAATCCATTAAGTGTGAAGTGCTCCACTTTGGGAAATTAAATGTTAAGGAAAAATATACAGTTAATGGCAGGACCCTGAGCAGCATTTGTGTCTACAGGGATCTTGGGATTCAGTTCATAGCTCCCCGAAAGGGGCCACACAAGTTGATAGAGTGGCAAAGAAGACGCATGGCATGCTTGCCTTTATTAGTTCGGGAATCGAGCACAAGAATCAGGATGTCATGTTCCAGCTTTAGAACACTTTGGTTAGGCCTTAAGTATTGCACTCTTAAGAATTGTATCCAATTCTGGTCATCATGTTACAGGAAGGACGTGGAGGTTTTGAATAGGGTGCAAAAGAGGTTGCCTGGATTTGAGGGCTTGAGCTAGAAAGGAGAGGCTGGAAAGACTCAGACTGTTTTCTCTGCAGTGGCAGAGGTTGAGGGAAGACTTGATAGAGGTTTACAAATTTGTGACATGCATGGACAGATTCTGACTGTAACCCTTCTCCCAGATTTGAAATGTCTAAAACTGGGGGCATGTATTTAACGTGAGAGCAGGAAAGTTCAAAGGAGATGTCAGAGACAATTCTTATATACAGAGAGTGGTAGGAGTCTGAAAAGCACTGCCGGGGTGGCTGTGGAAGCAGATACAATAGGGCCGTTTAAGACACTTTTATATACGTACATGAATATACAAGGAATGTAGGGATATGAATCAAGGACATTCAGAAGGCTTTAGCTAAATTTGGCATCATGTTTAGCACAACATTGCATGCCAAAGGGCCTGTTCCTCTGCTGAAGTGTTCTTGGATCTATGTTCATCAATGTGACTGGAGCCGGAGATCAGAGACAATAGATTCTACAGCAAGTAACTCACTTTGGACTTCTCAACATCTGTCCACTGCCGATAAACTCCAAATCCAGGTGTCAATGAAATACTCTTCACTCAGCTGAACGAGTGCGACTCCGACAACACTATCGATAAACGACAGCAATGCAGTCAAATCATCCCACTGATTGATCCCCCTTCTTACGTAAGGATATAGGAAAACAGGTAGGCCATTCAACCCTTCAAACACTTTCTACCATCCAATGAGATTATAACTTAATTGCGGCCTACCTCCATATTGCCTTTGGTCCATATCCCTCAATACTGTTTTTCCTTTCGGTCGAACTGAAAATTTACAATTAACAATGGATCGAGAATGAACTGTTGTTTGAGATGGGGAGTTACAACGAGACAATGCACCAATTCATCAAACTCCTTCCACAGTACCTGATAATTGTGTGAACCCTACCACCCAAAAATATTTAAACAGCAGCTCCAGAATCTGCATGTTCCCTGTCAAAATCAGCAGAATCCTGGATCTGGAACTGTATGACTGTTACTTCATTTCCACTGAGTAAAAGCAATTCATCTCCTGTCCTCAGTATTTCATTAATATATTCATACCACGTGCATTGCAGCTATTCAACAGGCCAATTCTCCACAACCTTCTCAACAGCAATTCTGGATGGATAGCAAATGCAGCCCAAGAAAGCAACATCAATGACATGCTCGTGAATTTTAAAAATTATCATGACAATATTTGCGGATTATAACAAATCTCAGACTTCATGACGTCAAAAAATCCATTCTCCCCCTCTCCCCACTGCTTGGATGTGCATTCATGATTGTGATTTACAAAGAACAGCAACTAATTTGAAACAATTCACTTGCAAAAATAGAACAAAAATCTAGTTTTGTGCAAAACCGATGCGAAACAGATAGTAGCGGATCGCGAAGGGGACTGTTGGAGAATGCAGAATATAGACAGATTGGAGAGTTAGGTGGAGAAATGGCAGATGGAGTTCAATCCGGGTAAATGCGAGGTGATGCATTTTGGAAGATCCAATTCAAGAGCGAACTGTACGGGAAATGGAAAAGCCCTGGGGAAAATGGATGCACAGAGAGATCTGGGTGTTCAGGTCCATTGCACCCAGACGGTGGCAACACAGGTCAATAGAGTGGTCAAGAAGGCATACGGCATGCTTTCATTCATCAGACGGGGTACCAAGTATAACAGTTGGCACGTCATGTTACAGTTTTATGGGACTTGGGTTCACATTTGGAATATGGCGTACAGTTCTGGTCGCCACATTACCAATAGGACGTGAATGCTTTGGAGATGGTGCAGAGGAGGTTCACCAGGATGTTACCTGGTATGGAGGGCACTAGCTCTGAACAGAGGTTGAGTACATTGGGATTATTTACATGAGAAAGACGGAGATTGAAGGGGGGGACCTGATTGATGTCGACAAAATCATGAGAGGTATAGACAGGGTGGATAGCAAGAAGCTTTCTATCTCAGAGTGGGGGAACTCAATTACTAGACGTCACAATTTCAAGGTGAGAGGGGAAAAGTTTAAGGCATATGAGTGGAAAGTTCTTTATGCAGAGAGTCGTGGGTGCCTCAAACGCGTTGTCAACGCAGGCATTCGAGGCGGCACAATAGCGTCATTTAAGATGTATCTAGACAGAAACATGAATGGGCAGGGAGCAAAGGGAACAGATCCTTGGAAAATAGGTGACAGCTTTACATAAAGGATCTGGAATGGCGCAAGCTTGGAGGGCCAAAGGGCCTGTTCCTGTGCTGTAATTTTCTTTGTTCTTTTCCTCTTTGAAACAGTTTGAAGGCCGGCTATCAGCTAGACAACAGCAGCGATCCCTGGGATTCGTCATTAGAAACATGAAGGAGTTTCCAACATCAATTGGACAGAGAGCGTATATGAAGATTCAAGTCACTATTTCATCTACAACTTTCCACTCACACCGGTGAAATGCCCTTTCAGAACTACAGTGCATGTTAGTCCAGAACATGCTGCACTCGAGCCACTTCCATTTTTCCACTTCCTGAACTACAATTTGATCCCTTCATTTCCTGCTTTGTTTGCTTTTATGTTTTTCTAGTCTTGAAGATTTCTACAGTACAAATTTACAGTTGCCCTATTATAGGAAGGATATTTTTAAGCAAGAGTGGGCACAGAAGAAATTTACCAGATCGTTGCTGAGCATGGAAGGTTTCAGTGATAAAGGAAGGTTGGGTCAGCTGGAACTTTTTTCACTGGAGCAAAGGGGGATGAAAGGTGACCTGATCGACGTTAATAAATAGGACAAGGCTGGAGGGATATGGGCCACGAAGAGGCAGTTGGGACTAGTTGAGTTTGGGATTATGTTGGACCTAAGGGCCCATTTCCACGCTGTACAACTATGACTCTATAAAATAGGCTGACAAGGTAAAGTAACACATACCGTACCAAAACGAGAAAAAAAAGCACAGCATCCCCCTCAAATTACATCTCACCACAGGACAAGTTAAGGCCAGGCTACTACATAGAACAAACATCAACACTGCATCTCAAACCTCCAGTGGAATTGAATAGTTTTGCATTTATCTTGATAAGTCAAACCACATTCTGTTCTCCAACCCTCTGGTACTTCCCTTGTGAGAGGAATTGAAAAACTGGTCAGGGCCACTGAGATTTTCTTTCTGAGGTAACAAGGTGCAGAGCTGGATGAAAACAGCCGGCCAAGCAGCATCAGAGCAACAGGAAGGCTGACGTTTCAGGCCTAGACACTTCTTCAGAAATGGGGGAGGGAGAGGGGGTTCGGAAATAAATAGGGAGAGAGCGGGAGGCGGATAGAAGTTGGATAAAGGAAAAGATAGGTGGACAGGAGACAGACAGGTCAAAGAGGCAGGGATGGAGAGCAGGTGGGAAGTTAGGGAGCAGACAGGGCAGTCCAGATAGGACGAACAGGTCAAGGGGGCGGGAAGAGGTTAGTCGGTAGGAGGTGGGGGTGGGGCTTGAGGTGGCAGGATGGAATAGGTGGGTTGGTTTTGGGTTGCGGGAGCAGGAGGGGAGATTTTGAAGCTTGTGAAGTCCACATTGATACCACTGAGCTGCGGGGTTCCCAAGCGGAATATGAGGCGCTGCTCCTGCAATCTTCAGGTGGCACTGCAGGAGACCCAGGATGGACATGTAATCTGAGTATTGTGAGGGAGATGTGAAACGGTTCGCGACTGGTAGGTGCAGTTCTTTCGTGCATCGGTGACTTGCAAAGGTCCCGAAGCCTCCGCTTGGTTTCCCCGATGTAGAGGGGGCCACAATGGGAACAGCGAATACAGAATATCACATTAGCAGATGTGCAGGTGAACATCTGCTTGATGTGGAATTTCTTCTTGGGGCCTGGGATGGGGGTGAGGGGGGAGGTATCGAGGCAGGTGAAGCACTTCCTGCAGTTGCAGGAACAAGTGCCGCGTGTACGGGATGCTGGGGGGGAGTGTGGAGTGCATAAGGGAGTCACCTAAGGGTGGGGAGGGAAAAAATGTCTTTGGTGGTGGGGTCAGAGTGCAGATGGCAGAAGGGGTGAGGGGTGAGTTGTGGGAAATGCGGGTGACTCGGTCGAGGGTGTTTTCGACCACTGCGGGGGGTGGGGGGGGGGGGGGGGGGGGGGGGGGGGAGTTGCGGTCCTTGAAAACTAAAACTTCTCTTTCAAATCCTCCCACCTCCTACAGACAAAGTGGGTGGCCAGGGTATCCACATGGGCCCAAGCTATGCCTGCCTCTTTGTAGGTTACATGGAACGATCCCTCTTCCATACCTACACTGGCCCTAAACCCCACCTCTTCCTCCGTTACATTGATGACTGTATCGGCGCCACTAATGTGGTAGCTGCATCCGCTGTTCCCATTGTGGCCTCCTCAACATCAAAGAAACCAAGCGGAGGCTTGGGGACCGCTTTGCACATCACCTATGCTCACTTCACACTAAACAACTCCCCCTCGCAGTCCTCAGATGACATGTCCATGCTGGGCCTCCTGCAGTGCCGCAATGATGCCACCCGAAGGTTGCAGGAAGGGCACTTCATATTCTGCTTGGGAACCCTGCAGCCCAATGCTATCAATGTGGACTTCACAAGCTTCAAAATCACCCCTCCCCACAACTGCATCCCAAAACCAGCCCAGCTCATTCCCGCCTCCCGAACCTGTCTTTTCTCCCTCCTATCCCCTCCTCCCACATCAAGCCCCACCACCATCTCCTATCCTCTTGATCTTTGGCCTTGATCTTTGAGTCCTCATTTTCTACAGATTTAGTACCAGAGGGCTGCAAATGTTGTGCCCTTGTTCAAGAAGGGCAGGAGAGATGACCCAGGTGATTATAGACCAGTGAGCCTTACGTCTGTTGTCGGAAAAGTTTTGCAAAGGATGAGAAGAGATTTAGGATTTCTAAACATCAAGCAAGCACCAATTTGATTGGAGATCGTCAACATGGATTCGTCAAGGGCAGGTCGTGTCTCACAAACCTCACTGAGTTTTCAGAAGGTGACCAAGCATGTGGACGAGGGAAGGGCCGTTGACGTGGTGTACACGGTCTTCAGGAAAGCCTTTGATAAGGTTCCACGTGGTCGGCTATTGGAGCAAATATGGACGCATGGGATTGAGGGACATTTAGCAGTTTGGATGAGAAACTGGCTTTCTGTAAGAAGGCAACTAGTGGTGGTTGATGGAAAATATTCAGCCTGGAGTCAATTCGCTCGTGGTGTGCACAAGGATTTGTTTTGGGACCACTGCTGTTTGTCATTTTTATAAATGATTTGGATGCAGGCACAGGTGGATGGATTACTCAGTTTGCAGGTGACACTGAAGTTGGTGGAGTGGTGGGCAGTGTGGAAGAACGTCGCAGGTTGCAGGGAGACTTGGATAAACGGCAGAATTGGGCTGAAAGGTGGCAAATGGAGTTCAATGTGGATAAATGTGAGGTGATTCACTTTGGGAAGAATAATAGGAAGGCAGAATACTGGGTCAATGCAAAGATTCTGGGCAGTGTGGATGTGCAGAGGGATCTTGGTGTCTATGTACATAGATCCCTGAAAGTTGCCACCCAGGTTGATGGTGCTGTTAAGAGGGCTTACAGTGCGTTAGGTTTCATTGGGAGAGGGAATGAGTTCTGGAGCCAAGATGTCACACTGCAACTGTACAAAATGCTAGTGCGGTCTCATTTTGGAATATTGCGTGCAGTTCTGGTCGCCCCATTACAGGAAGGATGTGGAAGCATTGGAAAAGGTGCAGAGTAGATTTACCAGGATGTTGCCTGGTCTGGAGCAAAGGCCTTATGAAGAAAGGCTGAGGGGCTTGGTCAGTTCTCATTGGAGAGGAGAAGACTAAAAGGGGATTCAAGAAACACATACAAGATGATCAGAGGATTAGATAGGGTGGACAGTGAGAGTCTTTTTCCGAGGACGATGACATCAGCTGGTTGAGGGGGCATAGCTACAAATTGAGGGGTGATAGATTTAAGACAGCTGTCAGAGGCAGGTTCTTTCCTCAGACAGTGGTAAGGGCATGGAACGCCCTGCCTGCCAATGTAGTTAAATCAGCCACATTAGGGGCATTTAAACAGTCCTTGGATAAGCATATGGATGATGAAGGGATAGTGTCGGGGGATGGGCTTCGATTAGTTCACAGGTCAGCGCAACATCAAGGACCGAAGGGCCTGTTCTGCACTGTATTGCTCTATGTTCTATCTCCCCACCTGCATTCTTCTTCAGTGGTTCCATCCCCGCCTCTTTGAACTGTCTGTCTCCTCTCCACCTATCTTCGATCCGCCTCCACTTCTCTCCCTATTTATTTCAGAATCCCCTTCCCCTGCCCCATTTCTGAAGAAGGGTCCAGATTCAAAACATCAGCCGTCCTGTTCCTCTGATGCTGCTTGGCCTGCTGCGCTCATCCAGCTCTACACCTCCTTACCTCAGATTCTCCGGCATCTGCAGTTGCTACTATCTCTGAAGAGATTTTCTTTCTCTTCTCCCACAGCAGTCTTGGAAACAACACATCTGGGCGTGGGGATTTGTTCACTTTTAAACCAGCCAAAAATTTCAGTTTCACACTGCATCTTCCTGCTTTATAGACATGAATGCTTCTCCTTGAAGGGAGAGCCGATGGGAGGGACTTGTCTACTGTATCAATGCCCTTCAGTTCCGAACACAGATTGCTCCCTCACCCCGTGTACACCCCGGTTTCTAATTGGCGCTACTCTTTCCCTGGTTATTCTCCTGCTTCATGTACCTGTGGAATATCTTGATATTCTCTCCAATATTGGCCACCACCGTTTCTTCACACCTCGTTTTTATACGCCACTAGTCATCCATTCATTTGCTTCCTTCGCACTTGTCGTAAACATGTCCTGAACATTCCTCAAGATCCAGGGTTTTCCAGGCTTGTCGATGATAAATTTCACCCAAAATGGAATGGCCTTTACTCTCCCAGTTCCTTTCCTGGACGTATCTGACTATTCTGCTGCAGATTCGCCCTCAAGTAACTTCACAAAATATTTTACCCAGATCCTGCCTTGTTTAAATAAAATATGCCTCTTCCCAAACCAAAGACACTTGGTTGTTTTAACAGACTGACATTCTCCTTTCCCGTAACATATGTTGAAAAGTCTGTTGTCATGCTCACTATCGCTAAAGCACTTAGCCACTGTCACCTTGAACACTGGCTTTGTGTCCCAGAAATAGGTCCAGCATTGGAATACTGCGTCCAGTACTTGGAATACTGCGTCCAGTTCTGGGCGCCCTATTATAGGAAAGATGTGGATGCTTTGGAGAGGGTTCAGAGGAGGTTTACCAGGATGCTGCCTGGACTGGAGGGCTTATCTTATGAAGAGAGGTTGACTGAGCTCGGTCTCTTTTCATTGGAGAAAAGGAGGAGGAGAGGGGACCTAATTGAGGTATACAAGATAATGAGAGGCATAGATAGAGTTGATAGCCAGAGACTATTTCCCAAGGCAGAAATGGCTAGCACGAGAGGTCATAGTTTTAAGCTGGTTGGTGGAAAGTATAGAGGGGATGTCAGAGGCAGGTTCTTTACGCAGAGAGTTGTGAGAGCATGGAATGCGTTGCCAGCAGCAGTTGTGGAAGCAAGGTCATTGGGGTCATTTAAGAGACCGCTGGACATGTATATGGTCACAGAAGTTTGAGGGTGCATACATGAGGATCAATGGTCGGCACAACATTGTGGGCTGAAGGGCCTGTTCTGTGCTGTACTCTTCTATGTTCTATGTTCTATTGCACTGTCCCTTACAAGCTCGTCTACGTGTTGATGTTAAATAATCTCTCAAATGTATTTCAAGAAATATTTCCCAAGTCAACCTTTTATGTTATCTCAATTCGCGTTGTGCAGTTGAAATCCCCTGATATAATTTTTATTTTATTCCTTCTCACCTCTCAGTGAATTACCTGCAATTGCCCACTGCTTGGAGGTCCACAGCCGAAATTCCTCACAACATTAGCAAACCCTTGTGCAAAGATTTTGGCTCCTTTCCGGTTCAGCTGCAGACCAGCCCACTTGTAGAGGATACACCATCCCCGCAAGTTTTCCTTCAGATCCGGGAGTCTAAATCCTTCCCCAAACACAAACACTTGAGCAAAGCATTCATGTGTTTTCTTCCCCTTTTTCTTGCCTTCTCAGCATGTGGCACCAGGAATAATCCAGAGATTACAACTTTAGAGGTCCTGCTATTTCATCCACTGCCTAGATCTCGGAACACTCGATGCAAGACCCCATCACTCATCTTACCAAGGTGTACATCGAGCTGTGTCTTACGGACCTCCTCCTTCAGGATACACTTAATGACATTGTTGACCTGGTTAATACGCCATTACGGAGTCACATCCGTTACCGTGATAAATGCTGTCCAAACAGATTGTCACAATGGGCAAAAAAGCACACCAATGCCTCTACTTCCCAGGAGGCTAAGGCAATTCGGCGTGTCCACACGGACTACGTTCATTGATGTACCACAGAAAGCATCATATCTGGATGCACATCACAGCATGGTTCCTCTAGCTAAACAATCCCTAATCATTCTGTCTCATGCCTTTCTTCTCCCAGGCAGAATTGGTTCTCCTCGGTCATGACTAATTTGGGAGAGTGAAAGTTAATTAGTCCAACAATTCAGACACCATGGAAGACTGAGCAATCAGCTGGTGTGTGTGAGTGCGTGTGTGCGCGTGTGTGTGTGTGTGTGTGTGTGTGTGTGTGTGTGTGTGCGTGCGCGCGTGTGTGATAGAGAGAGAGAGAGAGAGAGAGAGTGCGTGTGTGTGTGCGTGTGTCTGAGAAAGAGAGAGTGTGTGTGTGAGATAGAGAGAGAGTGTGTGTGTGTGTGTGTGAGAAAGAGAGAGAAA
>NW_026728106.1:560000-587500 GCF_030684315.1 Stegostoma tigrinum
TTCTGACGTTCCTGCTAATGCTTTAAGATCCTTGCACTGAATGTCAGCAATTTTTTCCAGAAGCCTCAATGACTACTGCCCAGCGGCTCTTCCATCCATATTTATGACTATGAAGTGTTTTGAGAGGTTGGTCATGGGTCACATCAACGCCAGCCTCCCACATTCCCTTGATCCACTGCAATTCACCTGTTAATGCAGCAGAGCCATGGTAGATGCCCTCTCCTTGGCTTTACACACATCTCTGGAATGTCCAGATAACAAGGGCATTTACGTCAAGCTCCTACTTATTGACCACATCTCCACCTTCAACACCCTAATTCCAAACAAAAACATCTCCAAGATTGAGAGTAGGATCAATTTCTTATATTTTTATGCCAATTATATGGCTGAATTAATTAAGTCGATTTAATTTTCAAACAAGTCTAGGTTCCTTTTTATTTTATCAGAGTCCAAATGTAAATTTATTCACATTAAAATTATTTGTTTGTTGAAGCCATCCATCTAAGTTCTTATGACACTTACAAAACATGATGAAGCAAGGACACCCAACATGCTGTCTCTATGATAACACGGGGTCGAGCTGAATGAGCACAGCAGGCCGAGCAGCATCAGAGGAGTCAGAAAGCTGACGTTTTTGGTCTTGATCTTTCGTCAGAAAATGGACGCTAAAGAATCTGAGATAAAAGGTGTCGAGCTGGATGATGCTGCTTGGCTTGTTGTGTTCATCCAGCTCTACACTTTGTTATCTCAGATTCCCCAGCATCGGCAGTTCCTGCTATCTATGTGGGCCTCCTCCTATGTGGGCGCTCCAGTTTCCTCCCACAGTCCAAAGATGTGCAGGCTAGGTGGATTGGCCATGCTAAATTGCCCGTAGTTTTCAGGGGTGTGTGGGTTAGAGGGGGATGGGTCTGGCTGGGATGCTTCAACGGGCGGTGTGGACTTACTGGGCTGAAGGGCCTGTTTCCACGCTGTAGGTAATCTCATCTCTGAGCATGTGCCTCTGTCTCAGTTCTGTCACAATTGCATTGAGACTTACCCTTCGTATTGGCCCTCTAATAATGCGGCACTTCCTCAAGACTGACCATACAGAATTGAGTCGCTGCCTCAGCATTGACCGCTTGACAACGAGCCACTGGTTCTGAATAGAGCTGCAATACCTCAGTCCTGACCCTCCATTCATGGGGCATGCCTTGAATTCTGACACCTGCATAATGAGGCACTGCCTCTGACAGCAATGCGCTCCCTCAGTTCTGACCCACTCAGTACTGAAGATCGAACAGTGCTTCAAAAAAATCAGTGTTGATCCTATGAGAATGAGGCAGGCAGTCAGTGCTGAGTCTCTGATAGAGCTGCATAAAGCTCATTCCTGATGAGTTAAACATGTGCATACCCTCAATTCTGACACTGAGGCACTGCCTCAGAATGGACCATCTGACAATGATGCAATACCTCAGTTCTGACCCTCTGACAGTTCTGCAACACCTCAATCCGCACCCTTCAATCAGTAGGCACTCCCTCAATTATGAGCCCTTTGTGGGTTCGTTCTGTGGCAATACCTCATTGCTGCAGTGTCAGTGCTGAGAGCGGGCCTTTTCATTCACTCATCAGTACCTAAGGCACTGGCTAATTGTCAGCAGCTCAGTTCTGAGGCAACGTCTCTTTGACAGAGTGTCAGCACCAAGGCAGACCCTCACTGTAATGGTGTCACAATTAAAAGATTGTCATTTAGAGGGTCTAAGAAGTGGTGTTTCAGATCAGTCAGAGGGTCTATACTGAGGCATTTCAGATCAGTCAGAGGGTGCCTCATTTTAATGCACTAAGACTTGACAGAATGCCTCATTGTCAGAGGGTCAGAACCAAGTCAGTGCCTCATTATCAGACACAGTCCAAAGAGAGGACCTTGATGTCAGTAGATCTGTTATAAGGTGATACCTCATTGAAGGATCATTCTTGAGTGTGTGCCGCATTGTTCGTGGGTCAGTACGGAAGGAGTGCCTCAAAACTGAAGAGAGCCACGTAATTAGAGATTTGGTGCTGAGGTCAGTGCCTCATTGTTACACGGTTAGTTCTGAAGCAGGCTCACATTGCTAGAGGGTTAGTTCTGAGTGAGTATATTAGTTGCACACAGTAAATACTGAGTCAGTACCTCAATGCATTGGGTTCAGAGTTGATGGAGTACAACATGATCAGAAGTTCAGTCCTGAACGATTGCAGCTCTGTCAGAGGGTCAGAACTGAGGGGGCAGTGCTTTACTGTCAGTGGATCAGTTCTGACACAGTACCTCATTGCTGGAGGGTCAGATCTGAATGAGTACCACATTGTCAGAAGGCCAGTACTCAGTCAGTGCCTCAAACAGAGAGTACCCATGCCAATAAACAGTAAATTAAATCTTAAAACACAGAGGATCCTGCAAACAAACGCTAAAACAGAGAGCCTCCTGGAAATAAACTCAAAAACACAGAATGCTCTGCAAATAAACTCAAAAACGCAGATGGCACTGTAAATAAGACACAGAGCTCATTGTTTAAAAAAAAACCCTGAAACAAAGATCCAACTGAAACAAAACCATGAAATGAAGATCCTCCTGTAAATAAATGCTAAAGCCCAGAGCTCACTGGAAATAAATCCTAAACTACACTGCTCACTGTAAATAAACCCTAAAGCAGAGAGCCTTCTGTAAATAAACCTTAGAATACAGCCTTTCTATGTAAACCTTAAATCACAGAGCTCTTTGTAAATAACCCGAAAACACAGGCCTCAATGTAAATAAACTCTAAAACAGAGACCACCCCCCCCCCCCCCCCCCCACCCCGCCCCGCCAGTGTCGAAGCACTGCAACACAGAGCCCCCGGTAAATAAGCCATAAAGCACAGATCTACCCTGTAAATTAAGTCAAAAACATACAGGACAGTGTAAAACACAGAGCCCCCTACAATTGTACACTCAAATACTCAGACCCCTTTAAAATGAACTCGAACACACATCCCCCAGGAAGTAGACAGGAAAAGACAGGGCTGAATAAAGCCGAAAACACAGCGCACCTCTTCATGCACCCGAATACTGAGCCGACCTGTAAACTATCTGTAAGACAGGGCCCTTCACAAATAAACCCTAAAAGACAGAGCTCGCGATAAATAAAGAGCGCCCTGTAAATAAACTCTAAAACACTGAGTAAAAACCCAAAGAACTGCGGATGTTGCAAATCAGAAAACAAATACAAAGTTGCTGCAAAAGCTCAGCAGGTCTGGCAGCATTTGTCAGCGGAAAAACAGAGCTAACCGGTTCCGGTTCGGTGACCCTTCCACAGAACCTCCCTCAGTTCTGCTGGGCTTTTCCAGAAACTTTGTTTTTGTTCCTGATTTGCAGCATCCGCAGTTATTTCAGTTTTCAATTCACCAGGCAGTCAGTAACATCAAATGGTTGTGTATCACATATTTACCAGTCAGGCTCAAACACGCCAAACTCGTTCGCTCACGTGGTCTGACAGAACAAGGTGTCGAGCCGGATGAACACAGCAGGCCAAGCAGCAGGAAGGCTGACGGTTCGGGCCTAGACCCTTCTTCAGAAAAGTGGTCACTTGTTAATCTTGTAATCTTTGCCCCTGAATATCCTGTGGTCTGCCCTGTTTACTCATATCGGTTAGCACTCAACAAGGCTTCCGGAGGCTGGCTGGTGTGTCTTTAGTGATACAGGGCCAATCGCCTTCAAATATTCTTTTGTGTGGTTTTTGTGTGACATTATATCATAAGCCTCTTTACTGTTGCACGAAAGGTCCTCTTGACCGAAGCACCCACAGCGATCCATGTGACCACTATCGCGCTCTCATTCATTCATAACTTTACTGGCCACTCACTAGGGTCCTCTGTTTACTGTTAGCGCATTTCATTCATTCATTCATAAAATTGCGATCTTGCCATACTTTTCACTAATAAAGGGAGACTATAAATTAAAATGTTCCTTCCACGCATTACTGCCTTTTCACAGTTTGAACTCGTGTTGCTGACAGTGTCCAAACCTGTGTCTACATCAGAGTCAATCCCTGACTATGTGTTAATTTTCTAATCTATTCAGAACAATATCTTCCCATCCATCGTGTCACCCGAAACTATGAATAATTATAATATTAATCAGCCCTCAACAAACGTCTCCCAGGACTTGAATAGCTGGCGGGACATCAAACAAGTTTCTGCTTTACCTGTTTCTCTGTTAGATACATATTGACTAGGGCCCGCGATCACTCTCAGAAAGTTCCGACTCTCTCTCAAAACAGCTCTTCCGTGAAATTGAGTGAGAAGAATGAGAAGGTCGGCAATAGTGAAATCTCAAGTCCCGGCCGCGGTAATCAGGCCACTGACCTTTCTGCTGTCATCAACTGATTGTCAGCCCAATCACATCACATCGGGTTGATAATCTTTCTGGTGTCGTCTAATTTTTAAAAAATAAAAAGGATCCACACCAGTCATTGCCCTATTTCAAATACCTCAGTCCTGTCCCTGTAATAGCCCTCAATCCTGACCCGACTGGCCGTCAGACAACACTGCACGTCTACGGTACTGACCCTCTGACGATGAGGTACTCTCACAATGAGATGTTATTGTATAACGTCCCATTGATTTCGATACTTCTACAAATTAAAGTCTTTCATCTGCCTACGCACAGGGATGCAGGCACTGCCCTGAAGCTTCCTGCCCAGCTAGGAATTCAGTGTAAAACTTTTGTAACTCTTTGTCTTCCCACACATCGGTATGCAGACACTGTCTTAAGCTTCCTGACTGAATACAATTAGAATTAAACTGTGTCAAATAGGGTTCGGTGGGGAACATTTGTAAAGGTGTGAAACTTCTAAAGCATGCAATTTCTGTCGCTGACAAAGGGGCCAGGGCACTGAATTTGTGATTTCAAGTTGCCAGTGTGTCTGGCTGGCTGGAACAATCTGTCCGGATAACTACTTGAAATCGCCTCATGCCATCAGCAGCCACTTCAAGAGCAATCGATACTATATCCTGTGAAAATGGGAACTGCAGATGCTGGAGAATCCAAGATAATAAAATGCGAGGCTGGACGAACACAGCAAGTCCAGCAGCATCCTGAGATGTGCTGTGTTCATCCAGCCTCACGTTTTATTATCTTCGGGACTATATCCTGGTCTTTTATGTTCTTGATATAATAATTGTTTGGTATCCTGTCTTTGTCTGTTGTAGTAATTGTTTTATGTATCATGTCATTGTAAAATGTGTAATTATTTTATGTATCATGTATTTTGTAAAGTTTGAAGAGCGGGTCTGTCCGCTGCTCGGGGAGAATTACCTGCGAGACTCTGCGCTCTGTGCCGGGTTAAGTGCTGTGATTCTCCACAGCTTGTACTTGCTTGGTAATAAAAGGATTCGTATTTTTCTAAACAGGTCAGTGTCTTGTTATTGCAACAAATCCGTGAGGGTCTCCGAAAACGAACATGACAACAGTACTGATTCTCTGACAGTGAGGTCCTCCATCAGTACTGACCCTCTGACAGTGAGGTTCTCCCTCAGTACTGACCCTCTGACAGTGAGGTTCTCCCTCAGTACTGACCCTCTGACAGTGAGGTTCTCCCTCAGTAGTGACCCTCTGACAGTGAGGTACTCCCTCAGTACTGATTCTCTGACAGTGAGGTACCCCCTCAGTACTGACCCTCTGACAGTGAGGTGCTCTCTCACTCCAGTACTCTCACAGTGCTGCAATAACCATCATCCAATGGTACTCCCTCAAATCTGACTCTTTGACAAAGAGGCCCTGCCTCAGAACTGACTTGCTGACTGAGGTACTAACTCAATCCGACTAATTCGCAGTGCTGCAGTGGGAGCTGTGTTTTTTCATGTTGATTTACAGTGGGCCTTCTGTTTTAGGCTTTATTAACTGGATGTCCTGTGTTTTGGGGTTTGTTTGCAGTCGCCTCTGCGAGGTTATTTGCAGGAGGCTTAGTTGAAGGGAGGATTTGCTGGGGGCACTGTGTTTCAGGATTTATTTACTTGGAGCTCTATGTTTTACACTTTATTAACAGGGACTCTGGCTTTTATGGTTTCTTTTACATTTTATTTCCTGAATGACCCTTCTTAGGATTTATTTAAAGGGGTGTCTGTGCTTGAGAGCATACTTACAGGGTTAACAAGGTGTAGAGCTGGATAAACACAGCAGGCCAAGCAGCAGCAAAGGAGCAGTAAGGCTGGCGTTTTGGGCGAGACCCTTCTTCAGAAATGGTAGGGGGAGGGGGATCTGAAATAAATAGGGAGAGGGGGGAGGCAGACAGAAAATGGATAGAGGAGAAGATTGTTGGAGAGGAGACAGACAAGCCAAAGAGGCAGGGATGGAGCCAGTAAAGGTGAATGCAGGTGGGAGTTAGGGAGGAGATAGGTCAGTCCAGGGAGGATGGACAGGCCAAGGGGGCAGGATGAGGTTAGTAGGTAGGAGATGGGGCTGGGTTTTGAGGTGGGAGGAATGACAGGTTAGGGACCCTGTACCCCACTGGTGTCAATGTGACTTGACAAACTTCAAAATCTCCCCTCCCCTGACCGCATTCCAAAACCAGCCCAGCTGGTCCCTGCCTCCCTAACCTGTCCTTCCTCCCACCTATCCCGTCCTCCCACTTAATTTCTCCTCTATCCGCCTTCTATCGGCCTCTCCTCTCTCCCTATTTATTTCACAACCCCCTTCCCCTCCCCAATTTCTGAAGAAGGCTCTCGGCCCGAAACGTCAGCTTTCCTGCTCCTCTGGTGCTGCTTTTCCTGCTGCGTTCATCCAGCTCTTCACCTTGTGACCACAGTCACAATGATCTTTAATTGTAAACTAATCTGTCATATAATTTGATCTGTTAAGGTTACAATGGTTCCCGTGCCTCCTATGGAATACACAAATGCTCTCCCTCAGCTCTGTCTCTGGGAATGCAAAGCTGCTTTCTTCCACGCTACCCTCAGAGATAACACCAGCTTTAAACCTAAGCCTAGCCTCAGCCCTAATGTTCACACTTGCATAAACATGAAGCCTAGCCTCAGCCCTAAATCTTATTTACTGGGGGCTGTGCGTTTATGGTTATGTACTTTATGTACTTGAGCTCTGTGCTTTAGGTTTTATCTAATGTGGGTTCCGTGTTTAATAAGAACCAAAAGAACTGTGGATGCTGTAAATCAGGAACAAAAACAAAGTTGCTGGAAAAGCTCAGCAGGTCTGGCAGCATCTGTGGAGGAGAAAAACGAGTTAACTTTTCAGGTCCAGCAACCCTTCCTCAGAATGGAAGGGTACCCAGGCTCGAAAAGTTAACTCATTTTACTCCTCCACAGATGCTGCCAGACCTGCTGAGCTTTTCCAGCAACTTTCTTTCTGTGTTTAATAGTTTATTTACAGAAGGTTCTGTGTTCTAGGTTTTATTTACAGGAGGTTCTGTGTTTTCGGGCTTTTTACAAGGCACTCTGTGTTTTAGGAAAATTTACGAGCGGCTCTTTGTTCTGAGTTTCTTTTTTACAGTGATCTCCGTGTCTTCGGGAATATTTACAGTGAGCTCTGATTGAGAGCTTGTTTACAGAGGGCACTGTGTTTTAGGGTTTATTTACAGCTAGCTTTGTGTTAGGGTTTATCTACAGGGAGCTCTCTGATTGAGGGTTTGTCGGTAGTGAGATCTGTGTTTAGGGTTTATTTACAGTGAGATCTGTGTTTTTAGAGTTTATTCACAGGGTTTTCTGTATTTCATGGTTTATTTACAGGGTTTTCTGTGTCTTTGGGTTTGTTTACAGTGATCTGTGTTTTAGGGTTTATTTACAGTGAACTCAGCGTTACAGGGCTTATCTTCAGGGCCCTCTCCATTTTGGGCTGATTTACACGGTACTCTGTGTTTTAGGGCATATTTACCGGAAACTCTGTGTTTTAGGTGTACATAGATATTCGAGGGTCAGTATGGAGGTAGTGCCAGGCATCAGCCCTCACCCTAACCTCAGCCCAAACCCTAACCTTCACCATCGGCCTAACCCTAACCAGAACAGGAAAGAGCCTAAGGGGCCAAATTGTGGGTACGCACCCTTCAATGGAAGGAGAGGGGCACCTTCTTCCCCCTCTCCCCCAACTCGACCTACACCCCCACCCCCACACCCTATCCCATCCCCCATCCCAAAACCCTATTCACACTCCCCCTCTACTTTTTATTCTAAAGAGGAATCCAAAATTAGCGGTGTGCATCCATAATCCCTATTTCTGGGGGCGCGGGGGTGCTAGATAACCCCCAGATTAGGGTTGCGCCAAAATAAATGCAGCCTCTGGCACCCTCTCGCCGTGCCCCCCAACCCCGCAACCTGACCTTTATGATAAGGGGGTGGGTGCCTTCCGCCTTTAAAGGGTTGGTTTGTCGGGAGGGCGGGGATGGGGAACCGATGCTGCCTTTCGGGGACCGAGCCGGCAGATCGCAGCAAAGATGAGCACCACCACGGGCGGGCCGCCAGGGGGCTGCAGTCAGAAGAAACATCGCATGGGCCCAAGCTGTGCCTGCCTTTTTGTAGGTTGCATGGAACAGTCCCTCTTCCGAAGTAACACTGGCCCGAAACCCACCTCTTCCTCCATAACATTAACGACTGTATCGGCGCCGCCTCGTGCTCCCACCAGGAGCTTGAACAGTTCATCCACTTCACCAACACCTTCCACTCCAACCAGAAGTTCACCTGGACTATTTCTAATACCTGTTCACCTGGACTATTTCTAATACCTGTCTCACCTTCCTGGACCTCTCTGTTCCCATCTCCGGCAACCACCTCGAAACTGATATCTATTTCACCGACTCCCACAGCTACCTAGAATACATCTCCTCCCACCCACCTTCCTGCAAAAATAACACCCCCTGTTCTCAATTCCTTCACCTCCGCCACACCTGCTCCCAGGATGAGGGCATTCCACTCCAATACATCTCAGGTTTCCGAATATTTCAAGGACCGCAAATCCTCCCCCCGACCCCCACAGTGGTCGAGAACGCCCTTGACCGTGTCTCCCACATTTCCCGTAATTCATGCCCCTTCTCTGCAATAACAACCAAAACACAATCCTCCTCATCCTCATGTACCACGCCACCAACCTCTGGATCTAACGTATCATCCTCCAACCATCATCTGCAATCCGACTCCACCAAAGACATTTCTCCCTCCCCACCCTTATCTGCTTTCTGGAGGGACCACTGTCTCTGTGACTGCCTTGTCTGCTCCACACTCCCCTCCAGCCCCAATACACCTGGCACATTTTTCCCTGCAACTGCAAGAAGTGCTACACCTGCTCCTACACCACTCCCCTCACTCCCCATCCCAGGCCCTAGGAACACTTTCCACCTCAAGCAGATGTTCACCTGCACATCTGCCAATGTGGTATACTGCATCCACCGTTCGCGTTGTGGCATCCTCTACATTGGGGAAACCAAGTGGAGGCTTGGGGACCGCTTTGCAGAATACCTACACTTGGTTCGCACTCAACAAATGCGCCTCCCAGTTGTGAACTGTTTCAACTCCCCCTCCCATTCCTCAGACGACATGTCCATCTTGAGCCTCCTGCAGTGCCACAACGATGTCACCCGAAGGTCGCAGGAACAGCATCTCATATTCCGCTTGGGAACCCTGCGGCCCAATGGTGTCAATGTGGGCTTCATAAGCTTCAAAATCTCTCCTCCCGCTACCGCATCCCAAAACCAGCCCAGCTCGCCCTTGCCTCCCTACCCTTGTCCTTCTTCCTACCTCAAGCCCCAACCTCCGTCTCCTACCTACTAACCTCATCCCGCTCCCTTGACCTGTCCATCCTCCCTGGACTGACCCAGCTCCATCCTACATCCCCATCTACACTCACCTTCACTGGCTCCATCCCCACCTCTTTGACCTGTCTGTCTCCTCTCCACCTACCTTCTCCTCTATGCATCTTCCATCCATCTCCCCGTCTCTCCCTCGTTATCTCAGAACCTCCTTCCCCTTCCCAATTTCTGAAGAAGCATCTAGGCCTGAAACATCAATCTTCCTGCTCCTCTGATGCTTGACCTGCTGTGTTCATCCACCTCTACACCTTGTTATCTCAGATTCTCCAGCATCTGCTGTTCCTACTATCTCTGCTAATGCAGAAAACTTGTTTGATATCCTGCAAGCTGTTCAAGTCCTGGGAGACGGTTGCTGAGGGCTGATTAATATTATGCTTCTTCAAACGATGACACGATGGTATTGTTCTGAATAGGTTAGAAAATTAACATGTACTCAGGGATAGACACTGATGTAGAGCCACGTTTTGCAGCTGTCGGCAAAATAAAGCCGTGAGGATTAAAACTGTGAAAGGGCTGTAAATGGGGTGGAAGGAGCATTTTAATTCAGTCTCCATTTCATAGTGAAAGAGTAGGGGTAAATGGGTGTTTATCTGGCTGGCGGTCAGTGGCTCGTAGTGTGTCTCAGGGATCAGTGTTGGGACTGCAATTGTTTACAATTGATACAGATGATTTATAGTCGGGGATGAAGTGTGGTGTGTCAACATTTGCAGATGATACTAAGATGAGCGGTAGAGCAAAGTGTGCAGAAGAACTGAAGGCCTGCAGATGGTTATACAGTCTCAGTGAGTGGGCAATGGTCTGGCAGATGGAGTTCAATGTCAATAAATGTGAGGTCATCCATTTTGATAGGAATAACCACAAAGTAGGCTATGGTTCAAATGGTAAAAAAATTGCAGCATGTTACTGTGCAAAGTGACTTGGGTGTCGTTGTGCAGGAATCGCTCAAAGTAATATTGTAGCAGGTAATTATAAAGGCAAATAGAATTTTGTCTGTCATTGCGAAAAGGATGGAGTTTAAAAACAGGGAGGCTATGCTGCAGCTGTATAGGGTCCTGATGAAGCCTCACCTGGACTACTGTGTGCAGTTTTGGTCTCCTGACTTGAGAAGGGATATACTCTCACTGGAGGGGGCACAGAGGAGACTGACTTGGTTGATTCTCGACTTGAGAGGGTTGGAATATGAGGAGAGACTGAGTTGGCTGGGATGATACTCATTGGAATTCAGAAGACTGAGGGGAGTGCTTATAGCAACACACAAGATTATGAAGGGAATAGATAAGGTGGAGACAGGGAGGTTGTTTCCACTGGCAGGTGAAACGAGGAGGAGGCGGGTATAGCTCAAAATAAAAGGAAGCAGATGTCAGACTGAGGACAGGAGGAACTTCTTCACCCAAAGGGTTGTCAATCTGTGGAATACCCTACCCAGTGAAGCAGTTGAAACTACCTCGCTGAATGTGTTTAACGCAAGACCAGATCACGTTATGAACATGAAAGGAATTTAGGTTGATGGTGAGCGAGTGGGTGAGTGGAGCTGAGTCTCAAAAAGATCAGCCAGGATCTTATTGAACAGCGGGGCAGTCTCGAGGGGCCGGATGGCCTACTCCTGCTTAGTTCTGATGTTTTTCTATTATAATGTTATAGAGCCTCACAGAAAAAGGATATTTTAAAGCAATTGACCCTGCATTACTGAAGACGCGCCAGCCAGAGGTTCAGAGGAAGGATCACCTGACCCAAAACGTTCACTCTTTCTTTTCCCTCACAGATGCTGTCAGACTTGCTGAGCTCTTCCAGCAACTTTGGATATTTCCCTGATTTGCAGCATCCGCAGTTCTTCCGGTTTTTACTGTGTGCTTTGGTATTTATTTACAAGGGGCTCTTTACTTACAGCCAGCTCTGTCTTTTAGGGTTTATTTGTAAGGGGCCCTGTTTTACGGATAATATACAGGTCGGCTCGATGTTGGGGTGTATTGACAGGTGCTCTGTGCCTTCGGCTTTATTGAGAAGGAGCCCGGTATTTCACCTTTTACTTCCTGGGGGATATGTGTTCGTGTTCGTTTAAAGGGGTCTCTGTATTTGAGCGTATAATTACAGGGGGTGAAGTTGATATTGTAGAAGTTTGTTTAAACAGGACTCTGTGTTTTGGGGTTATTTACAGTGAAGCCCGCTTTTTACGGATGATAGACAGGTGTTTGAGGGGCTCTGTGCAGGCGGCTCCGTGTGTGAGGGCGATGAGTGCGGCTGAAGCTTGGTGTAGTTTGGGCCTGAGGTTCTGGTGAGTGCCGGATTGGGTGAGCGTGAGGTCTGAGCTTTTCCAGCAATTTTGTTTTTGTTCCTGATTTTACGGTATCCACAGTTCCTTTTAGTTTTTACTTTTTTTTAGTGTTTATCTACAGGGGGCTCTGAATGTCAGGGTTTATAAACTGGGGTTCCTGTGTTTTAGGCTTTATTTCACGGGTGCTGTTTGTTTTAGGAGGCTCTATTGTTTAGTGTTCATTTACAGGGGCATCTGTGTTTGGGGTTTATTCACAGTGAGCTTCGTGTTTTAGGGGTAATTTAGTGGGTTCTGTGTGTTCGGACTTCGATACGGGGGCTCTGTTTTCGGGTTTAGTTAAAGGGGCCTTTTTTTAATGAGTTATTTACAGGGCGCTCTGTGTTTTAGGGTTGAATATCAGCGACCATCTCACAATGATCACTCCCACAGATCTGACCCGCCGACAGTCCTGCAATCTGTTAGTCCTGAGCATCTAATCATGTAGCACTCCCATCAATTCTGACCCTCTGATAAAGAGGCACTTTCTCAGACCAACACAGTGACAATGCCACAATTCCTCACTGCTGACAAAGTACTAACTTCTCACAGAGGTAATTTTTCAGTATTGAGCCTCCAATAGAAATGCAATACTTCCGTACTGACCTTCTGAATGGGTTGCTCACCATTAATTCTGAACCCGTTCCAATGAAGCTCCTCCTCTGTGTTCAGTCTCTCATAATAATGCACTCTGGCTGTTCTGATCCTCTGACAATGCTGCAATTATGTATGAATTATTATCTTGTATTATCAGTACAGGACTCCCTCAATGCTTCCTCCATTACACTGAGGTCTATCGTTTAGATCGGCTCCAACAAACCTGCTCTTATTTAACGGGCCAGGCATTGCTTCACTTGTACAGATTTTGTCAAGTCCTGCTGATGCTTCTGGGAGGACTTTTTCTGACACCTCAGAATTGACCCCTGACAATGTTGCACTCCCCCCTCACTTATGACCGCACCTGAGCTACAATACCTCGGGGCTAACCTCCTAATTATGTAGCACCCATGAATTCTCAGCCCCTAAAATGAGATACTGCCTCAGTATTGACCCTCTGTTACTAATGCACTAAGTCAGAACAACCCTCCAGCAATGTGACCCTGCCTCAGAACTGACACTGAGAATGAGGCACTCCTTCAGCACTGCATCTCTAATCATACATTACATTGAGACATTCCTTGTGTACTGACCCTTTGAACAATCAGGCATTCCCTCAGTACTGACAGTCTGACGATTGTGCACTCCCTCAGGACTGGACCTCTGATAATGAGGCACTCCCGTAGTACTGACCTCTCATAGACCTGTAACACCTCAGCCCTTATGCTCTGACAGTGTTTCAATACCTCAGTACTGACCCTCTGACAACGGGTCAGTGCCTCAGAACTGCCCCCCTGACAATAAGGGAAACCGTCATACTGACCCACTGCTTCTGAGGCCCTCCCTCCACACTGACCTCCCAGTGCAAAACTATTTCAGTACTGGCCCTTGAAATGTGAACAACTTCCTTAATTCTGTCCCCCTTAAATGGCAGCACTCCCTCAGCACTGACCCTTTGACAATAACGCACTCCCACATTTTTGACCCTGTGACAATGAGGCACTCCCTAACCCCTGATGCTCAGACAGCGCTTCAATATCTCAGTACTGATACTGTCACTGCCTCAGCACGGACCACTTGACAACGAGACACTGGTTAAGAACTGACCTGCTCACAGAGCTGCAATACCTCAGTACTGACCCTCTCATCAAGGGACACTATCTGAATTCTGACAGCTGCATAATGAGGCACTGCCTCAGCGTTCACCCTCTGACAAACTCCTGACGACCCCCTGTAAAGACTGACAGTCTCCCTGGACGTCCTATAAATACTCACAGTCTCTCCTGGACTCACAATGAACACTGACACACGCCCCAGGGACTCTTTGTAAATACCCACACACACACACACACACAGGGGCACCCTGTAAATATTGACACACACACACAGGGGCACCCTGTAAATATTGACACACACACACAACCTGTGACACCCTCTAAATATTGACACACGACCTGGCAATCCCCTGTCAAGACCAACAGAGTCCCCGGGGACACACTGTGAATATTGCCACATCTGTGTGACCCCCTGGAAATACTGACAAAGCCCCTGAAATCACCTGTAAAACTGACACACTCCGTGGGACCCCCTGTAAATGTTGACACAGTCCCAGCAAATCCTGAAAATACTGACAGTCCCTGGGACCCTCTGCAAAGACTGACGCATTTCCCGGGGCCCCCTTTAAATACTGAAAAATTCCCGCGACCTACAGGGGTTCAGGGACTGTGTCAGTATTGACAGAGGCTCTTGGTGAGAGTGTCAGTATTTACAGGGTGTTCCGGGGAATTTGAAATTATTCACAGGTGCTCCCGGGAGTGTGTCAGTAGTTACAGGCGGTCCCATGGAGGGTCAGTATTTACAGGGCGTCTCAGGGATTGTGTCAAGATTGACAGGGAGACTTGGGGAGAGCGTCAGTCGTTACAGGGGGGCCTGTGGACTTTGTTTTTTCAGCGGGTGTTGGGGAGAGCTACAGTATTTCAAGGTGGTCCCAGGGAGTGTGCCAGTGTTTACAGGGATTCCAGGGGAGTGTGTCAGTATGCACCGAGCCCCGAGAAATTCTGACACGCTCCGCAGGACTCCCTGTAAATACTGACATAGTACCTGAGAATCCCTGAAAATGCCACCACACTCCCAGGGACCCTCTGTAAACGCTGACACATTTCCCAGGGCCCGCTTGAGACACTGAAAAATTCCCTCGGCCTCCTCTGTATACTGACACACATACCCGGACCTTTGTACGTATAGACACACTCTACGCAACTAACCACAAATACTGGGATATCCCGTAAATACCGACACACACCTCACGACACACTGTAACTACTGTCACATTCCCTGGAATCCGCTGTAAATACTGAGAAACTCCCTGGGGCGGCATGTAAATACGGACAAATTTCCCAGGGACCCCTCTAAACACGAACACATTCCCCGGGACTTCACCTAAACACTGACACATTCCACGCAACCCCCGTGAACACTGATAAACTCCCAGGACCCCCTGGAAATAATTACACATTCCCCATTCCCCCTGGAAATACCGATACACAGCCCGGAACTCCCGTAAACACTGACACACTCCACCCCCTGTAACTACCGATACTCTCCCTGGGACACCCTGCAAATACTGATGCAATCACCAGGACCCCTGTAAATTCTGTCACACTCCTCGGGAAGCCCTCTAAATACTGACACATTCCCTAGACACCCTTTAAATACTGGCAACGTCCCAGAGAACCCCTAAAAAAACTGCCACACTCCCCAGGACCCTTTGTAAATACTGATATATTCCCCGAGACCAGCTGCAAATATTGACACATTCCTTGTCCCCGCTTTCAGTACTGAGAAACTCCCTGGGACTCCCTGTATATAATGACACATTTCCCAGGGTCCCCTCTAAACACTGACACATTCCCCAGGAGCTCCTCCAAATCCTGACACACAGCCCCAGACCCCTGTACAGGCAAACTCCCTGCGACCCACTGTAAATCTTGACATACTCCCTGAGACCCCCTGGAAATACCGACACACCGCCCCTCCCGGGACCCCCTGGAAATACCAAAACACTGTAGGGATCCTCTGATTCTATTCTATGATGCCCTTGTCCTGTGAATGAATAAATAAAGAAACCTGGTGAAGCCGCCAAACAGCATAGCCAGCAAGTGATAGATACAGCAAAGTGATTCCACCATCAATGGATCAAATCTGAGCTCTGCAGTCCTGCCACATCTCGTCATTTACTGTGGTGCACAATTAAACAACTGATTGGACGTGAAGACTCCACACATATCCCCATCCTCAATGATGGAAGAGCCCAGCACATCAGTGCAAAAGATAAGGCTGAAGTCACCAGTCAGTGACACACACATCCGACAAATAATTGAAGAAACAAACTCCTATTAATTAGTGATTTTTCACAGTCTCACAGCCAGCCATGCCTCATATACACACATCTTAGTGACAATGTGGTGACCGTAACCAGACCCACAGTGAGCCTGGGCTCATCCACACTCCTCCCAGTCACATTTCTGATTTGAAAAATACACCTTTTTCACAAGAAATCTCTTTGTATATGTACAATGTCACAACTGCAGTTGCCTTCTGTCCAGCTGCATATCAAATAAACAAATAAAGCATTGGACTTTGGCTCCACCCAACAAACCAAAGACCTCTCTTAGACATACAACAAAACTATTTACATACATGTGAGACACGGGGAGGGTCCGAGGACTGAATGGACCCTCATTTACCTTCAGCAGGAAAATCTCAGTGGTCCTTCCCGACTCTGCCTCGGCAGCAGCAGCCCCATCGTCCCACTTATGCCCCAAGCTTTCAGTGCATCAGTGGTAGCAGGACGGCCAACCCCTCACTCTTTCCCAGTGGGGTCTACATGTTAATTACTCCGGGAAGCGTTTCTGTATGAGCCTGCCCTGATCTACACATCTCCCAGGAACTATATGGTAACTGTAAACAGTCTTAAAGTGAGCCCGATTGATTCACCCTCCTATCAGTGACTTGCCAATGATGATTGCCTGTTTCATAATCAGTCCAGTCTCATCTACTCTTCCTCTGAGCGAATCCTTTCTGTCCTCTTCCATTCAGCCCGTGCCTGGGAGAATGCAGCCAGATTCCCCTTCAGGCTGCATTTCATTCTCCTCACTGTCTCGGTGCTGCCACAGACATCACCTGTCTCTCCATTTCCCTCTGTAACAGTTCTTGTGAAACCCATCCCCCTCCCCGCCCCACCTTCCAGCTGCAATGTTGGAATATCACCACATTGGGCATTGCCATTAGTGCTCCAGCTCATTCAAATTTCTTCACAAAACAGAAACACAACTCATCAACAAGACTAAGTGGCAGGCAAATGAGATACATCATACATCTAAAAGCAGTTTGTTGTTCAAAAGTGGAACTAACTTTAATTTGTATGCGTATAATAGAATCAGGAAGAATAATACATATATAGCATGCAACTCATTTCACTCAACACATTTGTGCAAATAAATGATATCTGTGCAGTTCAAACAATTCCAACAGCATAACATTAGAGACAGAGCATTTGGAAATGATACAGAAATTTCAGATACGAATGATTTAAAGAGGAGGACAGATTAAGATCGGGGAAACTGAACAGGGTGTACACACAAAAATCCATTTCGCAATTGGAATGCCTCATTCAGGCAATTACATCTCTCTCCCTCAGTCTCAAATGGTCTTCTTCCCATTCGATTTTCTTCCACTCTCTGAGCCACCCCCAATAAGCAGTTCCCTTCCCTCCCCAGTTTAGCCTCATGCCTTCCTTTGCACTGGTATGTAATGGTACCTTTCTAGTACATGTTTGATTTTCGATGAACACACCGCACTGGTTTGTGACCAGGTCGGCCAGTTGAACCTCACAGAATATGAGTTGCCTGACTGGTCCACATTAACAGCCCAAATCAGGGAGCCCTGACTGACAGCTAAGTCGTGTGAGGGTCAGAGATGCTGACACCCTGGCAACTATCTCTGAATGAGGCAGTGCTAAAGTTGAAGACAGTTCATTTGTAAATAAAAGTTGAATTGGAGATCGACACTGGCCTCAGTGTATTTAAAATACATCTCCAGCACTGGGTTTGAATATTATTGTTATCCTTTTGTTATCAAACATCTCTGTGTGCAGTGCTCAGCAGGGTTATAACATGGAGATGTGGGAACAGGATTGTTTAGATTCCCTACAGTGTGGAAACAGGCCCTTTGGCCCAACAACTGCACACCAAACCTTGGAGCATCCCACCCAGACCCACGCCCCTGAACACTATGGGCAATTTAGCACGGCCAATCCACCTAGCGTGCACCTCTTTGGACTGTGGGAGGAGACCGGAGCACCTGGAAGAAACCCACGCAGACACAGGGTCAAGGTGCAAATTCCACACAAACAGTTGCCTGAGGCTGGAATTGAGCCTGAGTCCCCAGTGCTGTGAAGCTGCAGTGCTAATCACTGAGCCACCGTGCCGCCCCATATCGTGTTGCTTTTGCACAAACTTTGACAAAGAGGAAAGCCCACTGATAATGGCAAATGCTGGAGAATCCAAAATAACAAAGTGTGGAGCTGGATGAACACAGCAGGCCAAGCAGCATCTCAGGAGCACAAAAGCTGATATTTCAGGCCTAGACCCTTCATCAGAGAGGGGGATGGGAGAGGGAAGTGGAATAAATAGGGAGAGGGGGGGAATGCGGACCGAAGATGGAGAGAAAACAAGATAGGTAGAGAGGAGAGTACAGGTGAGGAGGGAGGGAGGGGATAGGTCAGTCCAGGGAAGACGGACAAGTCAAGGAGGCAGGATGAGGTGGTCGGTCGGAAATGGAGGTGTGGCTTGAGGTGGGAGGAAGGGATGGGTGAGAGGAACAACAGGTTAGGGAGGCGGAGACAGGCTGGGCTGGTTTTGTGATGCAGTGGAGGGAGGGGAAGAACTGGGCTGGTTTTGGGATGCAGTTGGGGAGGGGGAGATTTTGAAGCTTGTGAAGTCCACATTGATACCATTGGGTTGCAGGGTTCCCAAGCGGATGAGGAGTTGCTGTCCTTGCAACCTTCGGGTGGCATTATTGTGGCACTGCAGGAGGCCCATGATGGACATGTCGTCTAAGGAATGGGAGGGGGAGTTAAAATGGTTCGCGACTGGGAGGTGCAGTTGTTTGTTGCGAACCGAGCGGAGGTGTTCTGCAAAGCGGTCCCCAAGCCTCCGCTTGGTTTCCTCAATGCAGAGCGGGTCAGGAGTGAGGGAGCAGGTCACTGTGAGGGGGGTCAGGACTGCAGGGGCAACTCACTCTGAGCGGGTCAGCACGGAGGGGTAGGTCGCTGTGAGTGGGTCAGGACTGCAGAGAGAAGTCGCTGTGAGCTGGTCAGGACTGCAGGGGCTAGTCACTGTGAGCGGGTCAGGACTGCAGGGGCGAGTCAGTGTGAGCGGGTCAGGTCGCTGCGAGAGGGTCAGGATGGAGGGGGCAATTCGCTGTGAGCATCCCATTTCACTCTGTCACGGCATCCCATTTTACTCTGTCACGGCATCCCATTTCACTCCGTCACTGCATCCCATTTCCCACAGCCACTGCATCCCATTTCACTCAGTCACTGCATCCATGCTGCGTGGTCCATGCTGTGTATAAATGTGGCATAAAATCCTTACTTGGAAGTTCATTTCCTCTTGTAATAACATGTGGCATCATTAGCATCCTTAATCACTTGCATTTAATCGGAAAGCCTGGTCCAAACACCAGATAACATGACAGTCCTAACAGAATGCATTTTCCAATGATTTAAACATATAGTCATGTGTGTCTCAGTGAATAAAAATCCTCCTCATTTTACCCCAATTATATCTCATAATAAAGGGAGTATGTCTGAAAGTCGTCTCATCCGAAGGAAAACAGACTTGCTCCAGGAAAGCTGCTAAAATATATCAAGAAAAATATATATGAAATGATTCTAGAAATTTCTGCAACACAAACATCAAAGGAAACAATAGTTTGATGAACACACTGTTAAGTGTTGCACTTACACATCACATTTTGGAAAACAAACCACACTGATTTTCTACTTCATAAAAAAAATTGTTCCAAGTCTTCATTATGCAGCACTGCAGTGAACTGAAAAGGTGTAGACTTTTAACCTGCATAGAAAGCATGTGGAGAAGTTAA
The DNA here is from genome assembly GCF_030684315.1 of Stegostoma tigrinum. NCBI lineage: Eukaryota > Metazoa > Chordata > Chondrichthyes > Orectolobiformes > Stegostomatidae > Stegostoma > Stegostoma tigrinum. The sequence continues at coordinate 579,872 of NW_026728106.1, forward strand.
AACAAAAAAAAAGCCACTTCTGTCCTAAAAAGACAATATTATATTACAAAAGGCCAGGGAAGTTGGAGAATGCAGCATCATGCTTCCTGCAGAGATCAAGTTTTGTCTGTGTTGTAAAAAACAAAAGAACTGTGGGCACTGTAAATCAGCAACAAAAGCAGAAGTTGCTGGAAAAGCTCAGCAGGTCTGGCAGCATCAGTGAAGAGTGAGATCTGAGGAAGGGTCACAGGACGCGAAACATTAACTCTGACATTGTCTACGTCATAGTGAGTTATGTCTATTGCTTCAGCAAAATCGAACCAACTCTGAATGAAAATCAATGCTGAAGAAATATCCAAAACATCCGCTGTCCCCGTTGTGGCTTCCTCGACATTGGGGAAACAATGCAGAGGCTTGGGGACCGCTTTTCAGAACACCTACGCTCAGTTTGCAATAAACAACTGCACCTCCCAGTCACGAACCATTTCAACTCCCCCTCCCATTCCTGAGAGGACACGTCCAACCTGGGCCTCCTGCAGTGCCATAATGACGCCACCCGAAGGTTGCAGGAACAGCAACTCATATTCTGCTTGGGAACCCTGCAGCCCAATGCTATCAGTGTGGATTTCACAAGCTTCCAAATCTCCTGTCCTCCCACTGCATCCCGAAACCAGCCCAGCTCGTCCCCGCCTCCCTAACCTATTCTTCCTCTCACCCATCCCCCCTCCCACCTCATGCCGCACCCCTATTTCCCCTCATCCCGCTCCCTTGACCTGTCCCGCCTCCCCAGACTGACCTATCCCCTCCCTGCCTCCCTACCCATACTCTCCTCTCCACCTACCTTCTCCTCCATCCATCTTCCATCCGCCTCCCCCTCTCTCCCTATTTAATCCAGAACCCGCACCCCCTCCCCATTTTCTGAAGGTGGTTCTCGGCCCGAAACATCAGCTTTTGTGCTCCTAAGATGATGCTTGGCCTGCTGTCTTCGTCCAGTTCCACACGGTGTTATCTCGCATTCTCCAGCATCTGCAGTTCCCATTATCTCTCCAAAACAAAGGCTGCTGTCTTTCAAAACCCAATCTCAGATTTTGCAGATAGTCCTTACCCTGAAAAAATACCAAATATGTATAAAGAGGAAAACTGGAGGTGAAACCATTCAAAAAATTTTCATTCGCATAATAAATGTTCAAACTGTAAAAGCAGGTTAAGCACCTGTATATAAGGAAACTTTAAACAGACACTTACAGCCAACAAATGAGAGAAATATCCATTTCTTGCTGGATTACCAATTTTGCTGTTGGGAAAATAGGCCTAGGCTTAGCAATGTACATTCAAACAAGATAGCCCCCTCTCAGAACTCAACACTCACAGTCGTAGAGTTCTGTTTTCACAGGTTGGCGTATAATAGCATCAAGCACAATACACCAAATCTTCTTTGGTACCTTTTCCTTCCATAAAACTGCTTTTAGTAGATGCGCACTGAATTCATTTTATACACGTTGAACAGTTGCTAAGTTCAAGAGGCCAGTTCCAGCACTTCGACTTGCATCTGCTTCATCATCAAAACAGAACAAAATAAAGACCCACTCTTTGTAAGTCAAGTTTTCCATTTTTAGTGACAAGGTGAAGTGCAAGAACTGCTCACTTGATGTTAAAATCTCCTAAATATGTACCTATATATTTCAATTCTGTGAAATATGTGGAATGAGTTCGAGAGAAGGATTAATTTTCTTGTGCTGGGAGAGAGCTGGGACAGATAAAATAGGTTGAATGGCCTCCTCCCATGCTAAAAATGTCCATAACTGTTCTTGGCCCTGCTAAATTGAAGTGGCCATCCTTTCATTATGACTGTGAGACGCAGCATGTTACGATAGATGGCACAATGAAGAAATCCTTTGTTATTAATGAATTTTTCAGCACTAGGCATTCTTCCGAAGTCAAATGTTCGACATATGCCTGTTGCACTGACTTGGTTCCAAACAGTTATAATGTGGAGGTGCTGGTGTTGGACGAGGATGGACAAAGTCAGAGCTCACATGACATCAGGTTATAATCTGACAGGTTTATTTGAAATCACACAAGCTTTCGGAGTGCAGTCCCTTCATCAGGTGCGGTCAGGGAGGAAAACACACAGTCACACAATTGATAAGCAGACAGATCAAAACATCATACAACTGGTGTGAGTGGAGTGTCAGATAATAAGTCTTCATCCAGGATGTTTGTTTGTTTGCTGATATTTTGTTGAAGAAACACACAACTTGTAGTTACAGTCAGTGTGGTATCTTATAAATTCTTGCTTTTGAAATAAAGGTGAAAACTCTAAGACAGATTCTGAACACAAGCCTCTAAACTACAAGTCAGAGTCTGACCTGAGATGTCACCTTTTGTACATTCCTGTTGCGCTGCCTGATTATCATGACAACACAGCACTGACATGGACTTTATAAACGCTTTACTTGCCTCTAACACTCTTGGTCACCTGTATAGAGTTATTATCTGACACTCCACTCACGCCAATTCTATGATCTTTTGATCTCTCTGCTTATAAGCTCTCTCTCTCTGTGGTCACCTCACTAACTGCACCTGATGAAGGGGCTGCACTCCAAAAGCTTGTGTGATTTCAAATGAACCTGTTGGACGACAAGCTGGTGTCATGTGACTTCTGACTTCAAACAGTTATAGAATGTGTTTTCAATCCTACCGTGACTTGACAATAAGTCAACTTCTTAAAATTTATAAAATGAGAATGTCAAGTGAAGTATGTCTAACCTTGAGCATTTAAAAAAGGAAATATTACAACCATAGTATAGTCAGACAGTAAAGACAGAAGGAATGATTGAATCGACTGTGTCTGACACCACACAATTAATCCCCCTTATGGAAGAAAGGTTGGCTGTGTTCTCTTTCTTCAGGAACATCCAGCTAATACCACCTTACCACTGCTTGTTTTATTCATCTGGTGTTCCATCTAATTCCTTGCAGTCTTGGTCAAACCTTCATGTAATTTATTTAAATTTTCAATGAAATAAATTTAACTTTATATTCCACAATTTTAACATTTCCTTTTAAGGTTTGAACGGTTCAGTTCGTACAGTGCACATGTTGTGTTAATAATTGGAGAAGATGGTGGAAAAATCAAGATATATTGACAAGTGAACAAATGGCTAACTTCTGTTTCCTTGTCAGTAATGCCTTTTGAACAGAACATAAAGTTGCGCAACTATGTAGAGATAACAATTTAAAACTGGGAAGACCACTTTGTGGTCCCCACACCAATCTCTATTCACTACCTACTGATTGCATTACTCCGCCTTGGCAACAATGTAATATTACGCTTGTCTCAGCACAACCTTGGCATCTTGTTTATCCCATGATGAACGTCCAACAACACATTCATGCAATCCCTCAAGCTGTCTCTTTACATCTTTTCAATCCTGCCTACCTGTCTCTTGTCTTGGCTCATTCGCAGTGAAACCTTCATCTGGAACTGCTTCACTTCTGGACCTGACAATTCCAATGCATTCCCTGTTGGAGTCCCACATTTGCCCATTGAAAACTTGACGTCGTCTAAAACTCCACTGCCCGAGTCTCACCTTGAACCAAATCCTATCCTCTGTACTTTCTACCTGACTGACACTATTAACGGTAATTTTATTAAATTCTCATTTTTGTTTCCAAATCGTTCCTTGGCTATGCCTATGGCTATTTTGGTAATCTCCACCAGTCCAACCATACTTCAGGATATCTGCACTCGTCTAATTATGTCCTCTTGCCCACTCTTGATTTCAAACGGCCCACTACTAGTTGCCAAACATTTAATTGTGTCGGCTTCAAACCCAACAAGAGACTTCCTGCACCTTCAGCGAGCAAACTCACATCCAGAACCTCAACCCGAGCAACAAATCTTCTCAAAACTCGCTAACTTCCTACACATCTTAGCCTCTGTACGTTTCCTCTTTTCAGGCACTTTTTAAAACAATCCTCTTTCATCAAGCTCTTGATCGTCAAAACTAAGAACTTAATAAGGCTCAGTTGTATTCTGGGATCGTGAATACTCCTTTCAGACGCCTTCAAAGTTTCCCTCCATTAAAGAGATTTTATAAGTGGTTGAAGTCATTGCCAAGCAGAGGGGGACGAATTGGGGAGTTACTTCAAAGAGCTATGATATGCCAAACGACCTCCTTCCACACTGGCCAACTCTGATTCTACAAAAACAAAAATGATTTTTAGACTTGGGAAGATCCCTCAAAAATGTCACAAGTAACCAGCTTATGGGCAGAGTCGAGCTGCTGAGATGATAGACCAGGATTTAGGGGTACCAGGAGTGATAATATGCTGAACACAATCAAATTTTGAGGTTGTAGAATGATGTGGTCTTCATCATTTTTGACACTTTGACCATTTTCCTTCCTTTCCACAGAACAAGTCAAATAGCGGCAGCACAATGTTGCATGGACGCTCGAGCCTGCTCCACCGTCAATGATGATTGTGGCTGGTCTTCCACATCAATTAAACTTTTGCTCATATCTCGTCCTCTGCTCAAAACATCGATCTATTCACGTGCAGTATCCCTCTCGCTAACTTAATGAGAATTCATTCCAATCACTGAACTCCGAACGCAGACCCACCCCAGGTCAAAAAATTCGGCTGAGATCAGGAACTGATCTTGCCTGTATGGCTGAGCTGGCTTTTAAAAAGTTTGCCAGTGAGAGAGTCTCAGTGAGAAACATTCATTAAAAAAAATAATTGCATGGATTGCTCTCCAATCCTAAACTCTATTCAAATTCAGTTGGCTGAACGGTTGGTTTTTGATGCAGACTGATGCCCTGCAGAGAGGGCTCAATTGCCATACCAGTGAGCTTACCACAAAGGGTCTTCGCCTCAACCGCTCTACTTGACTGAGGCGTGGTCATCTTCAGGTTAAATCATAACCAGTTGTCTCTCTCCAAGGAGTCGCCAAATGGCGTGCTAAGACTTTACCTTTAACCCTGATAACATGGCAACAAGCAGATAACTCAGCTGATGTCACTGACTAATAAAATCCTCAATTATACTGATATTCATGTTGTGATATCATCAGAAGGCATGCTCAACTAAGTTTTAATTTGCAAATTAAGTTAACAACCATTCAATCAATATTACTGAAGTACTCATATTACTGATCGTCTCCATACAACATTGTGGTTACATCTGTTCCTAAGTGAAGTGTAATGTAATTGCACTTACTGTGGTTTTATCAATGTGATCCTGCAATGAGTCAATAAGCAGGTCACCCACAGGTTGCCAATCAGTGTGGACCCCCTCAGCTGTTATCACATGAGCCTCAAGATCATCCAGAGCTTTCTGCAGTTCTTGAAGTTTCTCCAACGCCTTTTCCACCTGTTTCTGCCAGTTGCTTGCACGGGTTTTCAATTGCTCCCAATTTTCCTTCACTTCTGTTGACTGTTTGCGGACAGCTTTGGCAATTCTCTGGGCTCTCTCTTCCGGGGTAGGTTCTGGAAATATGAAATGCAAATAATTTATCAACTATTCATGATTTTGATCGATAGATTTTCTTTCGAAACCCCTTTCCTTTAAAAGGTCTCTCTGGACTTTCTCCTGAAATTGGGATATATATTATAAGACTGAAGCACATCAATGATAAATTCTGTAATCAGCTAGCAGGTCGTCGAGTCATTAACAGATAATCACAGAGAACCAATACAAAGCCAAATAAAATTCTGCAGATATTTGAAATTTGTCACTACCAAGGAAGCTTTAAAAAAGGAAAAGGATTACTGACTAAATGGGTACAATTCTCAACAAAAGATTTGAAAAATCCTTTCAGTGTATCTTTCGTAGCTATGAGACAAACATCCAACACAAACCAACTTTCATCTTTCAGGACTGGCAAGTTAGAATGATAAACCCAAAGTCTACCCTGCACAGTTCTCTCTAGAACTCACTTCATGAGGTTGTTAAGAGATGTAGAGATACCAAAGTGCGCAGCTGGATGAACACAGCAGGCCAAGCAGCATCTTAGGAGCACCAAAACTGACATGTTGGGCCGAGACCTTTCATCAGAAAAGGGGGAGGGGGAGAGAGTTCTGAAATAAATAGCGAGAGAGGGGGAGGCGGATCAAAGATGGATAGAGGAGAAGTTAGGTGGAGAGGAGACAGACAACTTAAAGAGGTGGGGATGGAGCCAGTCGAGGTGAGTGTAGGTGGGGAGGTAGGGAGGGGATAGGTCAGTCCGGGGAGGACGAACAGGTCTCGGGGGCGGGAAGAGGTTAGGAGGTAGGAAATGGGGGTGGGGTTTGAGGTTGCAGGACGGGATAGGTGGGCTGGTTTTGGATGCAGCCGAGGGGAGTGTGCAGCGGATCAGGGAGTCACCTGAGGGTGGTGGGAAAAACGTCTTTGGTGGTGGGGTCGGATTGCAGATGGCAGAAGGGTCGGAGGACGACGCATTGAATCCGGATGTCGGTGGGGCGGTACGTGAGGGCGACGAGGACACTGTTTTGGTAGTTATTATGGGGAGCGAGTGTGAGGGATGAGGTGTGGGAAATGCGGGTGACACGGTCGAGGGCGTTTTTGACCACTGAGGAGGGGGAAGTTCCGGTCCTTGAACAACCCTCAACAGTTTCTCTTTCAATTCCTCCCACTTCCAACAGACAAACGGGGTGGCCAGGGTAGCCACATGGGCCCAAGCGATGCCTGCCTCTTTGGAGGTTACATGGAACGCTCCCTCTTCCGTACCTACACTGGCCCTCAACCTCACCTCTTCCTCCGTTACATCGATGGCCGTATCGGCACCGCTCGTGTTGCCACAAGGGGCTCGAACAGTTCATCCACTTCACCAACACCTTCCTCCCGAACTTGAAGTTAACCTGGACAATCTCTGATACCTCTCTCTCCATCCTGGACCACTCTATTTCCAACCACTGAGAAACAAATATCCATTTCAACTCCACCAATTCCCACAGCTACCAAGATTACACCTCCTCCCACCATATTCCTGCAACAATTCATCCCCTATTCCCCATTCCTTTGCCTCTGCATCTGCGCTCCCAGGATGAGGTATTCTATTCCCGTATATCTCAGATGTCCTCATTTTTCAAGGACCACAACTTGCCCCGCTCTGTGGTTGATAACGCCCTCGACTGTGTCTCCAGCATTTCCTGCAACAAATCCCTCTCACCCCACCCCGCAACAACAACCAAAACAAAGTCTCCCTCGTCCTGACGTACCACCCCACCAACCTCCAGATACAACGCAGCATCCTTCGAAACTTGCAGATTCTCTGGGAGGCTACGGAACAGGCGGCGGAGCCTTTGGCCTTGATCTTTGAATCCTCATTGTCTACAGGTTTAGTACCAGAAGGCTGGAGGGTTGCACATGTTGTGCCCTTGTTCAAAGAGGGCAGTAGAGATGACCCAGGTAATTATAAACCCAGTGAGCCTTCCGTCTGTTGCAGGAAAAGTTTTGGAAAGGATTATAAGAGAGAGGATTTATCATCATCGAGCAAGCACCAATTTGATGGGAGATAGTCAACAAGTATTTGTCAAGGGCAGGTCGTGTCTCACAAGCCTCTGAGTCATTTTGGAAGGTGACCAAGCACGTGGATGAGGGTCGGGCAGTTGACGTGGTGGACATGGACTTCAGTGAAGCCTT